>NC_135216.1:7809065-7816565 GCF_052324685.1 Brachyhypopomus gauderio
TGTATCACAAGTATTGGGAAACGCATGTTAGCAGTCGTCAAAAACTGTAAAAAAAAAAAAATTAATGAATACCGAAGATGACATGTCATGTGCTAAAAAGGTGCATCCTGCACTCCCATCAGGGTGAGTCTCACTGCCGTTAAGTGTGATCTCACTCTTCAAAGGGTGAGAAGCAGCGTTAACCCCAGCGGTGTGTTCAGAGACCGGGAGCAGTCCTGAGAAACCAGGACAGCGAGCACAGCGCCCTCAGAATCGCAGCATCCACACACACTTCACAATCCAGACACTCCAGACACTCCAAACACTGCAGTGCGTGTCATCTGCATCTACAACTCACTTACATTCACGTTATTTCCTATAACAAGACCTCCAAACAAATAGCAATTTTATAGCAAGCCTATCAAAACACGTCGGGGCTATATTTCATCTGGCTCTCTCCTGTACATGATCTGAATGAAGCCATGAAGATATGCATATGCTTTAGATGCCCGAAATCACAAGTATAGAAAAGCTATACTCACCAGTCCTTTACACACACCAACACTACAGTAACAGAAATGAGTGCCCTAGAAGTCTGTATTTGTGACATTGACCATTCAGAGCTCAGAACATACATTTGGAGGGTAACAAGCCTCTTAATGGAGGTGAATATGCTACTGCCCACATTTGCCTTTAATGTATATGCATACAAACATTACATAATCTGCTTCTTATATAATGTATGAGTCTAAACCAGTATCTCATATTACAAATATATATGTTTGCAAATATAAACATACAATATGTAAATATTCACCAAGCAGTGAAATTAATTACGAAATAATCATGCAGTGATGTAAACACAAAAAGAAAAAAATATTTTAGAGATGTTATATGAAACACCCAGAATGTGAAAAGGACCACTTGTTATTAGCAGAACTAATCCGAAACACTGCAGCTCCACAACTGCTATTCTGAGATCTCTCACAATGGCTTTAAAAGGTCATAGTAAGAGGCTTCATTCAGGTGCTATACCTTTTTACAACATGGTGCTTTGCAATGTGAGAGTTCATAGTGAATGAAGGAGAAGCAGAAAGACCATCGGAGATCAAGAAATTCAGAGAAATAAATGTCACCACTCATACGTTTAATGTCAACTCGACTGCTACCAGAGATGGTTCAGAAGTGGTCTTAGCACCGAACTGTCAGCTGGACCGTCTCAGACAGCAGAGAGGAGGGAGGGGAGGAGGAGGAGGAGAGGAGGAGGGGCAGTTGGAGGAGGTGTGGTTGGAGGCGGAGCTTACAGCATTTGCTGCGCTGGCTGAGATCGGTCCAGGTGCCGTCTGGCAGGCACTTCCTGACCTTTGGCCCCACGATGACCCTGTTCCCTCTGCAGATGTATTCGATCTCATAGTCCACCGGCAAGACCTGCACACTTCGAATCTGCCGGTGAGACCGCCGTTAGATCACCGCAACGCACGCAGTATACAAATATGTAAATATGTGCATGCTGGTATATATAGACACACACACACACACACACACACACACACACACACACACACATTCACAAACATACGCACATACACATCTACCCCCACCCACCTACTCACCCACTTAGACACACACACACACACACACACACACACACACAACACTGAGATATTTGTTAACATCTGAACCTGTTCTTGGGTGAGACCTCTGTATCTTATTCCTCCATCTCTGGGCGGTCGAATGATAGCACAGCCTGTGGGAAAAGACAGGGCTGCTATTACAAAGATGCATTGGAGTCCCTGTGCCCTCTCTGGCTATCAGTATTACAAAGATCTTCAACCGACTGACTGTGGTACCCTGAATAACCAGCAGATGGAGCACTTTCTCTCTCACATCAAATGACAACGAGTCGGGATTGTACAAGAGTGACGGTGACAGCCGTGAAAAGAGTGACTGGGTTTTACAAAAGCACATTCAACCGAACGTGTAAGAGCTTCTGTGTCCGTGGCTCTGTGTTCCCGCTGCTGTAATTGAAACAGAAGGTTATATTTCATCCCTCGGTTCACAACAATGTCCCGCATAGCTAAAACCAAGCCGCTCACAGGTGGAAATGAGTTACGGATAACAGTGAATGGCCTCTAAAATATCTTGTCCTTTTGCATGCGTATGAATTTGATTTCCGTAATTGCCATCGGTAAATTGCGTTTTTTTTTCCCCGGGACTATCGGGTTTCTGTCAGAGAGACAGGGAGAGGTTGCCTTAGTATGTTATTACAGCTTAGTTCACCTTCAGTGTCGCCAGCTAATTACAGTCATCATCAAACCCGGCAGCAGAGGCCAGGAGAAGCTAAGGGGAGTGAGTTTGCGTGTGCATGTGTGTGCGCGTGCGTGGGTGCGCGCGCGTGTGTGTGCGTGCGAGCGTGCATACTCGTGTGTGTGTTTCTGAATAAGCATGCGTATATGCTTTCTTGAGATCATAAAATGAATGATCTTAAAATGAATTTTGCTATTAAATGCAGAATATGTTACAATTTATTATAAAACTTGTGCGTTATAAGACTTTTGAGACAGTGTGCTTGTGACTGCTGTTCTAAATGCTAACAGTGTAAAACAGAAATCAAGAGGCGGTGCTTGACATGGGTTTCATCAACTTGAATACATTTACATTAATATGATATATCCTCCTCTGAACATTGTTGTTCAGTAAGCCACGGAACACAAATATGACTCAATAAGAAGCACATGACTCACATACTCAATGATGTGTTTGGTAATTACAGCTTTCAGATGCCTGATACTGTTAATACTGTTGATATTGTGTTTCATTAGCTAGGCAGCCCGGCCAGAGCCGCAGTGATGGAGGCAGAGGAAGCAGCCAATTAGGGAGCCGCGTACCAGGACGTGAGCGTAATTCCATCGGCAGACCTGACCCGACTGAGCGGCAAAGTGGAGCTCAGACGTAGGAGGAATACAAAGGAAGGTGGACCTCGCGCAAACACGACTCTCCCCAAACACAGTCCCACTCCGTTACACACGCAAGCCCGCAATCGCCCCTAACGGGGGAATGAGATCCAAACTACGGGCAGGACTGGGTGACCCATGGAGCAAGACAAACAGAAGACGCACGTTCACAGATGCACGTGGACGCATACGTGGACACATATACAGTATAGTTAGTGGAAATAACCATAAATACACTCACACAGACACCTGCACACAGCCCACTGTGTACTGGCTGCACACACAGACTCCAAAGCACAATTGTTCACTTTCTTATTACCTGCAGTGGTATTGTGTCCAGCCTCAGTAAGAGAGAGAAACATGAAGAGAATCCAGAGGACAAATAATAGTGCCATTACTCCACCTGCAGAGAGGGAGAGAGAGAGAGAGAGAGAGAGAGAGAGAAAGGAGGAAGAGAGAGAGAGAGGGGGGTAAAGGGAGAGGGAGTGAGAGAGCAGGTGAGAAGGGAATAGAGAAAGAGTGCAGGTTGGCAGGACAAACAGAATCGGGAAAGAGGAGAAGAGGGAGATTGATGGTTTGAGGGGTGGAAGACGAGTTAGACAGGTGACAGCAGGTTGGATAGATGTGACGGGAGCAGGAGGAGCACCGTCCAAAACACACGGAGGAGAGACAGACAGAGAGTAAAGAGCGGCAGAAGCAAAAGAGGAGAGAGAGAGAGAGGATGAAGGAGAAAAGAGCAACGAAGGTGTTATAAACAGCACTCTCAGGCAGACGCCTGCCTCGATCTCCCCAAACGCCGCCATCCTACTTCCAGACCCACAGAGGCCATGGCCACCCGCTGAATGAGTCATGCTCTAATTGGGGGGGGGGGGTTTTGGGGGCGATGGGCTTCCCTCTCAGAGAGCTGAGCGCTCGCCCTGGGGGGGCGCTCTCGCCCGGACGCCTGCTCATGCATATTCCGTCTCAGACCGCCGTCTTGAGAACAGGAAGCACGAGGGTGTTCTCACAACTCACGCACCCGCCAGCCAGACGTGCGAGAGGGGGCAGAGTGACGAGGAAGGGGGGGGGGGGGGGGGGGGGGGGGGGGGGGCGCAAAAGGGGGACGGGGTCAAGAATAAATGATTCCCCCCCCAAATTTCTATTTTCTCATGCCAAGCATCTTTTTCTTTGGCTCGAAGCATGTGTTGTGTTGTGTTTTATGCGTGTGTGTGTGTGTGTGTGTGTGTGTGTGTGTGTGTGTGTGTGTGTGTGTGTGTGTGTGTGTGTGTGTGTGTGAGAAAGAGAGAGAGAAAGAGAGGGAGAAAGAGAGAGAGCTGCCACGGCATGGCAAATGAAAGAATCTTAGATCTGTCTAGCTCCAAACTTTCATCCTTTCCACCTGTCTTTTGGACATCCAACCCCCCACGACCCCCCCACCTCACAATTCTCTGCATGCACACACGCACACGCACACACACACACACACACTCGGATTACATTCTCTGCTTTGATCCAGGTACGATCTGAATAAATTCAATAAGCCCAACTGATTCCAGCACTAATCTGATATGCAGGTCAGGTGGTGGTGTGCAGCACCTTGGACAGCGTAGCAGGTGTGACACTTGCTGTGCAGTAGTTACGGCAGAAAGCCGCCGCCTTATCACAGAGCCCGACGGGCCTCCAAGGACGTGGATGTCTACATGAGCCAGAGCACATTACACGCTACACAAAGAAAGGTACACACTCCGCACCAAGGACCAGCGCTCGGTAAGATCACAGCTCAGACCTGGCTGTGCAGAGATTAGTGTGAGGAGCAGGCCACGCCCCATGGGATGGGTGACTGAGCAGTGAGGGCGTGGCACCTCCGCCGGTCCCGCCCCTGTTTGGCGGAGAGCAGGACACCTGGTCGTCAAGGTTTTCAATTGTGCGTGACGGTAATGCTAATGAAAACGCTCCACTGCTGTGCTGGGTCAGCATAACCCGCAAATATGTGCGCACGCGCGCACGCGCGCACACGCACGCACACACACACACACACACACACACACACACACACACACACACACACACACACACACACACACACACACACACACACGCACACACGCACACACGCACACACGCACACACACACACAGACACACACTCATGTGAGCATGGGAGCATACAGACAAAGCAGCTGTATACACAAATCTCTCTTCTTCTATTGCTTTAGTCATTTTCCCTCTAAATTTCCCTCTCTCTCTCTTTCTCTCTCTCCCTGTCTCTCCCTCTCTCTGTCTGTCTGTCTCTCTCTCTTTCTCTCATCCCCTCCTTGCTCTTCTGTTTCTTAACTCTTAACTCAGACACAGTCCTTTGTGGCTTCAGAACAATAATTATATTACATCAGCTTCACGTACCAGCACACACCAAAGCTCTGCTTATGTACCATGCCAAACACGTCACGCCTCCATAAACACACACAAATGCATACCACAAGCCCCAGCATGTCAGTGTAAACACACACACTGACTATCTCCAGCAATGTGCAGGTACTTTAATGAATTACTGCGCACAGTTCATATGCAGTTCACTATTATCACACACATGCATGCACAAACACAAACACGCGCGCACACACACACACACACACACACACACACACACACACACACACACACACACACACCCATCATCTGACAGGTGACAATCCTGCTAAAGACACGTAACAGAAGGCGAACCACAGCTCATTTTGACTGTAACCTAATCTGAAAACTGCCTAATTCTGTTGCCTGGCAACCATTCATCTATCCTCCTTCCCTTCGTTTGCTTTCGCTCGTCTGCCTCTCCGACCGGCCTCACTCACTCACGGAAGGGTTTCAGCCCGCCGCGACGATCGCCGGCTTCCAGAGACGCCGCAAACGCACCTCCCAGGAGAGGTAGACGTGCACAGAGCGCGGTTAGTGGGGATTTAGCCCCAGAAACACCCTGCCAGGACCTCTGCCATTTGCACCCGAGCGAGGCGGCGTTTCACACCCCCCCCCCTCTCTTTCCCACCTAAAGCCGAGTGATGGTGGACAGTCTCCCGGCTCTTTGATCAGCCCGACCCCACACCACTCCGTGGGGACCAGGGCCGTTTGGCTGATGCAAATTGCTGATTCAAAGGGAAAGAGCGCAAAACTGTTGTATACGCCTCTGTGTGTGTGTGTGTGTGTGTGTGTGTGTGTGTGTGTGTGTGTGTGTGTGTGTTTCCTAACGAAGGACATGTATACTCTTGAGAGCTGTGCTGTGCGCAGTCAGTCATCAGAGAGGCAGAAGCTGCACGCTGTCAAGCAAAGCCGATTTCTCATTCAGCGGTTCGACGGGGCTGTATGTGCAGCGTCTTCCTGCTCTGTTAATGCAGTTAAATCTGAAGATTCGAAGAAAAGCTCGCAGGCGTCAATCCTAATTCCTCCAAAATCGCAGGAGATGTCTGAGTTTGGAGGCAACGGGCTGCTTTGCTACGTGATCAGACGTCGAGGGATGTGCTACAAGCCGGAGGAACGTGAAGCCAATAAGCCTGTGCACATTACCCAGTCAGAAGAGGGAGAGATGGAGGGAGAGAGGGAGGGAGAGAGGGAGAGAGAGACAGCAAGGGGAGACAGACGGAGAGTGTGAGAGGGAGAGAAAAATAGGGACAGAGGGGAAGAGAGAGAGAGAGACAGGCAGAGAGAGAGAGAAAGAAAAAGACAGAGTGGGAGAAAGAGTGGGAGAGAGTGGAAGAGAGGGAGATAAAGTGAGAGATAGTGAGAGAGACAGACAGACAGAGAAAAGAGACAGAGTTGGAGACAGAGTGGGAGAGAGTGGAAGAGAGAGAGAGAAAGTGAGAGACAGTGAGAGAGAAAGAGGTAGAGAGAGACAGAGAGGTAGTGAGAGATAGAGACAGAGAGGTAGAGAGAGAGACAGAGAGGTAGAGAGAGAGAGTGAAAGAGAGAGGTAGGGTATCAACCCCCTGTCATTCTCTCCTGTAGCTCCTCTCTGGCCTTTCACACCCAGGCCCTGCCTACAGCTTCACTCTTCACACACAAACGTGCAGACGGGGCGTTGAATTAAACAAACTGACACTGTTACCTCATTAAAACACACACACACACAGGGGGAAGAAAGGAACGTGTGCCCATCCCAACCCTCCAAACACACATGCTGGAAGAAAAGCCCAAACACACACACAAGGTGGCCTAGGCTTTAAAAAGCAAAAGCAGACCCTAAAGACCACACTGAAGTGAGGCAGAACTCCTCTGCCCCACAGAAGGTTAGCGTGGTCCCCCATGTCTCCACTGCTCTATTCTACATTTAACAAGGTCTTTAATCCTCATGCGCTTCTGACATTTCCCACCCAGTGATCTGGCCCAGCCTGAAGAGCGTTCGTTTTGCCCGGGCAACAGCAAAAAAAAAAAAAACCTGATACCTTTTTTCTTTTCAGTCTGAGAGTGCAGGGATCAAGGATGATAAGGAATTAAAAAGCCAGGGGCACACGGTGTGAGAGCAGGAACACGTGCGAGGGGGGGGGGGGGGGGGGGGGGGGGGCGATCACCGGCCCTCTGGAGCACAGAGAGCGAAACCACTGGGA
>NC_135216.1:8119065-8226565 GCF_052324685.1 Brachyhypopomus gauderio
ACACGCACACACACACAAACACACACACACACACACACGCACACACACACACACACACACACACACACACACACACACACACACACACACACACACACACTCCCAGTCTGGCGGGGGTCTCAGTAATGGAGTCATTACAGGCTTCAGTGGTTTGAGGACTTATCACAGGATACAGGAGGCCTATGGGGAGGGAAAAAAAATCAAATGAGTTCGACCAGGCGCACAAAAGAGCATTTCATTAAGCCTGAGCCAATCAGCGGAGGACAAGTATACTGCATGAGGCAACCCTCCCTCCCTCTCTGGATCGGCTCATTTATTAAAGAGCAACTAATGGGACTGAGTTTAATGTAAACCGCACTCATCTGTTTGAATGTGGTTTTTAAACGAGCCATTATTCCGCCCGTTCCAAAGACACCGCACGGTTGATCTGAGATACGTCACCGTCTGCTTCTGCCCCGGGGAGGTCACGGCGCCTTCTTAACACACTGCCGGTGCTTATCTTCTGACTGTCACCACACGTGCGTGTGTGTGTGTGTGTGTGTGTGTCCTCTGCATCTTCATCAGTGACATTTTTCCTCTTCAATGTCTTCAGCTTATCTGCTTCATGACAGCTATCATTTAATGACAAGATCATCGCCTCTTCACTGTCCTGTTGGGAATGAGATGGACGGCCAGGATGAGGAAAGCCGTCCCAGATCTGGACGGGGGTGGGGGTGGGGGGGGTGGGGGTGGGGGTGGGGGGGTGGGGGTGGGGGGGGGTCATACGATCCCCTTTCCACCCTCCCTTCCCCAGTCAGTGCTTTATGTAATTGAGTCAAATGGGGCATATTAACCCTAGCCAGCTTGGGATAGAGTGTGCCATTGATCACATAAACAGTTGGCAGGTATCCTGTTTCCTGCCCACACCCCTCCCTCACCCCCTCCCTTCTGAAGTGGACACGGATGCTGAAGGTTGCCGTCCCCCAGAGGAACGATCCCCTGGAATTATAGACTGCCAGCTCTCCAGGGACATGAGCAAGTGGTGCTGTATTGACTGCTGTCAGTCTCTCAGCGGGGGGTCAATGGCCAGGCACCCAGGCAATTTACTGGCCCGGCCTGAACGTCAATGGCTCGATATCGTCCAGACTCAGCCTGGACAAAGGGAAGAGGATCGCTCCATTCATCAGCAGTCATATGCTGCGAAACGTTGCTGGGGGCTTATCTTAAAATACAGCTGTAGGACGCAGGCAGGCCAGAAGTAAGACAGGCTCAAATGGTGTGGTGACAAGCTGCTGGCTCCTTGTCTAAATCATCAGCGAGTCATCTGTGTCATGGCGTATCCCATTACTAAAGAGGAGGGGGATGTGTAAATGGAGTTTGAAACATAAAGAGGGTGTATGTCATGGTGCAGGGTTGGTGAAGGCAACCTTGGTGGTCAGTGTCTTTGGGGGGTCCTGACAGTGTATACGAGTGCGTCGTCCAATGACTGAACACTTCCATTAGAATACATCACAGTGGAAGCAGTTGAGGAGGTTTGTGCAGCTCATAATGCTGTTACACTTTCTTTTATCGTAGGTTTGTATGTGGAGAAAAACTCCAGACACTTAATCCTTTATCGGTTAGTCAGTGATTGATAGCGCGCACAATTGCTCTCTTCAGTAGTGATTCTTGTCTTTGTGGTGAAAAACACTCGTGTGAAACAATGAAAGTGAAACATTTGTGCCAGTTATTCATTTCTCAAAGGTTTGTCTATATCAGAATTTGTTGGTGACAGACAAACTGACGGATAGAGAGTGCGAGAAAGTGTGTGTGTGTGTGTGTGTGTGTGTGAGAGAGAGAGAGAGAGAGAGAGAGAGTCAGTGGTGGTGAAGTAAAAATGTACAGTATTCCTCCACAGGTGTTTTCTGCTAAAAGCCTATCGATTGTCTCTGGCCATTATGGTTATGGTCAGTCTCCCTCAAAAGCTGCCTGTGTTCTCCTCTGCATGACTGGAGCTGTCATTACACATTTCCTTCAGAACTTGCCATTTTCAGTAGCTTCAACTCTCCAGCTTTCTCTCTCTCTCCCTCTCCCTCTATTTCTTTCTTCCTCTCCCCATCTCTCTCTTTCTCTATCTCACACTCTCTCTCACCCCCACTCATGTACATGTCTTCAGATATGCCTCATCATAAAGCACAGTAGAGTAATGTACAGTATAGCTGCCCATACACAAACACTGAAATGTATTGTGGGATACAGAAAACAAAACAAGTCACTAATTTGCCACTGATCAAATTTGCCATTTTCATGTTATAGTTTAAAAAGCTATATTGCACATCATAGAATAATCATACTTTCCACAGTTGCTGGTCTTCTTTGGTCAGACTGCTCTACACAGGACTGCACGTTTGCTCATTATTAGCTGATATGTAGGATCTCCGGCAATTAATTCACTCACAATAGCATTTTACATTCCTTCTAAACACCCACAAGATGTTTACATGAAGTTACATAAACTGTCCAGAGGGTGGCGCTTAGATCCAGGAAGTTTCATTCGCAGCGACAAACACTAGCCTTTCAATCACAATGCTCGTAAGTAAAGCGAAAGATTAAACGCTGTGTTCGATGAAGAGATACTTCGTAACATTTATATAGATTAAGCATTGAAATTACTTTTTGTTATTTTATGTTTGTGTGTGTGTGTGTCTGTCTGTGTGTGTGAGAGAGAGAGAGAGAGAGAGAGAGAGAGAGAGAGAGCGAGCGCATGGGTCCCAGCGGAAGCATGATTGAATGTGGGTGAATAATACATGTGTGGTGAGGGAGTAATGATGCAGCAGTGATGGGGAGGAGAACGCTGGCTCTCACCGGGACACGGAGACACACACTCCACACATCGCCTGCTCTCTTCACAACCTTGGCCTGCAAAACAAGCCAAGCAGACGCACAAAGCCCAAACCCTCCAGGTCTGTGCAACCTACCACAGATCCGGAGTGGATATTTAAGTAAGCTTTATCTTACCTTGTCTACCAAATCTCGCAACGCGATTTTTTTCACAATGGGTAAAAATCAAGACTGTCGTAATTAGCTATTGTGTAAAAACGAAATTCATTTCTGTTGTGATTCTTAAGAGACTTAATCTTTATTTATTTTAATGGCACACGTTTATATTTGTTTTCTGAAAGCCAGACTTTAAAACCGATTTTAGATGTATGAATAACTCAGAGAAATGAGACACTCCATTATGAGATTATCTTCAGTTGGCTGAATTTGGCTGCTTTCATGTAGTGTTCTTTTAGTCTTCAGCTTGTGGGATACAATGGATACACATTCAACTTGCTTTAAGTATGTTTAGAGACAAATTTATGAAAACATGCTTAAACAGAAAAAAAGGCCCAAAGACCTCAGAGGGTTAATGGAATCTACGAATAAACCCTGTCACGGATAATATAGGGCCATACATATAACAGAGTAGCATTAACAAAAAATAAACAAACAAAAAACTTTACATACCCTGGGTCTCATAATTCAGCTGGATTATAGATATACAAGTTCTGACTATGACACTTTGGCAATAAGCATTATTGCCTCAGACAGGAAAGTGTGCTTCATGTGGAAACAAATTAATTAGAAAGAAAGAAAGATAAACAGAACTCAATGTGTGACATTTATGTTACATTAATGTTTGCATTCTTAATCAACAAATCATGATGTTTATGATCTTTTGGAAGTAACCATAACCTTGCCTGTGCGTGTGTAGGCCTTCTCTCCAGACATTCAGAAGTTCAGGACTCTTTCCCGCCTGAGTCTGTCAGAGAGAGGGTTCCTGTGTAAAGTGGGGATAAAGTGTCAGAGATCACTTGACTCGGGTCCCCCTGGTACGACTCTTCAGGACCGGAGACCACGAGTACAGACATGGTCCCTGTCCCATCTCCTCCCTGTCCCCCCCTCTATCTTCCATTTTCTGCGTGGTTGAACCAATCGTCTGCCTGAGAGCATTCTCTCCATCCCCACGGACCGTCCGGACCGAGCAACAAGAGCTGGTGTGCTTGAGATGGAGAGATGGAGAAAAGAAACAGAGGGGTTGCAGACTCCAGAGAATAGTAATAGTAAAAATTGAGAATGGGTAAGTGGAAAGCAGAGGTCGGAGGTCGGAGGCCGAGGGTCAACCACGTGAGGATTTAACCTTTCCTGTGTTCCTCGGCATGCCAGGCTAGGTGTTCAGGTGAGCAGCTTCTAGATCACAAAACTCCAGTTCCTCCTCTTCCAGAGGAGCAGAAGAAGAGAACCCCCCTCAAATGAATGACGTTTAATTTGCCTCGTGATAAGAGTGCTCATGTATTGAACAAGTGCCGTCGTCTGTGTTTTGACTAGGAGTGGAAATAAATCTTTCACCCAGGCGCACCGCTTCACTCGAGTCTGACCAAACAAAACGCTGTCTCTCACAACCGCTGGCAATTTGTGTTTGCCCGTAACAATGAGTGACGGCCACTGGAAGATATCTCCAAACATCCACCTCAGAGAACCTCACTCGGTGAAGAAAAGAGTTGGATTATGATGTGTAGATGGCGTGTGTACACCCCAGATGCAGCAGACTCATTCGAAGAGCTGCCACTCCAATACGAACATCTTGAGACACGCAAGCAGCTTCACACAGGTCTCCCTTCTAATCTCAAAGCCTCCACACCCCAGAGGAAGCACCTACCGTCGGTGCCTCTACAGGGCAAGGTGGTGCTACCTTGCTGTAGCTGCATCCACACTCTTCACCCTGGTCCTTTGTTAGCAATTTTTTTTCTCAGGATAGTGGAATGCATTAATGTCATTATTTTTTTAACTTCCTGAATATTCGATTGCATGCTAACATATTTATACTGTGAGAGCCTGTTTGGGCAAAGACTGGCTCTGAAGAGTGCGCTTTCTACTGCACATCAATCATTGATTTATAGTGCACCTCATGAACACAAAGGAGCCTTTTTGTCCACAGAAATGTGCTGTTTCTTAGTAATGAGATTGTGCTGGGGGTGTCATTCCTAACCCATCTGGAAGGACAGTATCAAGTGTGTTTAGTCATATTTTAGCACAGGCAATGGATGCTTATTAGAACACGTCTTGTCCTGAAGCGTTAAAAGTCTCTTTGAAGGGTTGTTTTAGCTGTTTGCCCCGCCGCATTAAGAGTCGATCTGGACAGCTATCGCTGCATTAACGAGGGACTGAGAGCCAGGCAGGGCGCTATAGAAAAGTGAAAACGATGTCCATTGATGTCTGACTTTTTACTCTTCGAGTTCAAATAATGCCTTTGAAAGCAAACCATATATGCATTTTTAGTTTTCAATTATGAAAATTAGCACAGTGTATGCTATTTTAGCAAGGAGGTTCAAACACTAAAAAAATCATGATAAAAGAAGGAAGGATTTGTGAGAACAAGTGACAAAATGACATGTGACTTGTATTCCAGGGTATTCTGGATATGTTAAATGTTGGGAAAATGTGTTCGGAGAGTAGAACGATAAGGCGAGTGTGTGGAAAACCCCGCCTGAATCATGCACACTGTATCCAGTCCTTAGACAGGACCATGGGAAGAGAGAGCGTTATGCAAGCTGGAGTCTGGACAAACGAACCTGCAGAGACAAGGAGGTTCCTGCTTACGGGGTGGGGGGGATGTTAAAGCGGGTTCCCTCATCTTTTATGAGGAGTCTGGAGCACCTCCTAGACTTCAGGAAGTGTTGAGTAAATGCATAGAAAGCTCTTCATCCATTATGTATATTAAGTGAACTGTGACATGCCGAGACTCTTAGCTGCAGCCGTGAGAGCACAGGGAGGAGAGTCCAGAGAGGAGATCTCAGATGTCACGTGACATCGCAGGTATTTCTTCATCTTGAAAGATTAACTTAGGGATAAAGGATTTATTTTGTTAATGTGCCTAAATGCTCTTTAGGAAAAATGTGAAATAATTGGACTTTCATCCAATATTTTTATATTTTACTCCAAATTGGGTCTTGGTTCATTAAGGATTGTTTTGAGGAACAAACTCCAGCTCTATTTGGGATATCTGCGACACCTTATTATTGCAACCGCTCTCTCTCTCTCTCTCTCTCTCTCTCTCTCTCTCTCTCTGTTTCTTTCTTTCTATGTCTTGTCTTTCTATCTCTCTCCTTTTCTTTACTTGTTCATGTGCACAGTAAAATGTTTAGAATCACTCTCTCGGACACAGCTGATATTTTACAACATCTGCAAAGTGCTACAATTTTAACTTTTCTTTGAAGTTGGTACATTTAATCAAAAATAGTACAGCTCAGTAAGGTTCAAGGAAAGAGCAAGCTAAATTATAAAGTATCGCTTTACCACACATCATAAAAGCAAACAGACATTAGAAAACAAAACATTATAAAAGATTACAGTGCAGAGCTTAGACTTTAAATGGTTGTCATGATGTTAAGAACCAAACTAATAATGATTCTGTAACGAAAACCAAAATAAAACATCACTTTGCTGTTTTAATACTCATCTATCTTTGTTGAGATTAAGGCCCGAACGATCAGACGTTCTGTTTTATCATCTGATATCCGACTGTCATGCAAGCACATTTACTGTTGTCGTACATCACACCCCAGGTTGTCGCTACTGATAGGGCTGATTTCAGTCTTAAAACACGCCGAAAAATGTATTTCTGTACCCAGTCAGAAGTCAAGCTGTATACCAAATTACGCTTCTGTGTTTACCTCGTTTTGATCATTTGAAAACACTTTATTTGAATAAATGTTTATAAATGTTTTAAAACGTTGTTTCCTGCAGAGAACCACGCTGAAAATGTTATTAATTTGTGTCGAAGTGTTTTAAACTAAAAAAGGCAATTATGCTAATCGCATCTCAGTAGTCATCAATCATCCACAATCGAGCTGTCTGTACTAAAGTCAGATTGGTGATTCGCTGCTAGCAGGCAGGTGTTCCGGTGAGGGACGCGAACACGTCCTCATTAATTTGAGCGAGACCCCGAGGCTGTACACTTGTCTGGAGACTGCACCCTTAAAGCGCGTTTGAAGACACGGGAGAAGACTGTTCCATTTAGGCTCCCCTCTAAATCTAAGCAAATTTCTTTCCATATCCGTACATTAGATTATTTTTTTATATGTTTCATTTTAAACAACCGGCATTAATAGTATGCAAGTGTTTCTGCGGGTTTTTTCAAACTTTTTTTCAGTAGAGTATTGTATGGTACAGATCAGCATGCAAAAAAAATATTAAAGGAATTTACAGTCTGGACCTTTAAACCCGCGCCTCTGACGTCAGAGGCAGTGGTTTTAAAAACAAAGTGCATCTGAGACGTCGTTGCTATGATGTTTTTTCTTCCTTCCACCGTAAATTGAGTTTATGCCACAGAAAGGTGATTTCAAATTCCGTTGCACTACTTTTCTTTTATTTTTTTAAGACGATATTATCTCGAGCCAACGAGAACACAAAGATATTGTAGTGTGCATCAACTATGGACGGAGCAGAGCGCATCTCTCCGGCTGCGGGAGCGGATTACCTACAGCTGCAAGAAGATCGCAACTGATAAACTGATGACCCTGGGTGCGCCCTTAGCTTTGAGATGCCCGTGTCCCTTCGTGCTGGAGTTTTATCTTAAGACATGTCATACACACAGTTTGGCTATTCATACACAGCAGCTCCGCAGGTAAGTCGACCCAATGCATCCGTCCTATAGCCACTTGGAGAGGAACTCTGAAGTGACTTAAACAGTCCTTAACTTTTGTGATGCATTTTGAGGAATGTTACCACAACTTTATGTTTAACTATCTGTGTTAATTGATATGTTTCTAATCATCAACTGTTTCCGCATTAAACAAAAATCCTAATATAACAGTTTGTATGGAAAGTTATCTTATTGGTCTGCCCTACAGCTGCTGTTGTCGTCTAATACTCTGGGTACCTGCTATGAGTCTGGTACCGGTGATCCCGGACTGACGGCCTCCCAGCAAAACTCGCTTTATTGCCCGGTATACGAGAGCAGGCTCGTGGCCTCTGCCAGGCACGAACTAAGCTCTTCATATGGGAACGCTTATACCAAGAACCACGGATATGGGTCTTACGGTTCATACGGATCGGAATCAGCTTCCCTCTACTCTCTGGTGCGCGTTTGACTTGTGGTTGTCAAATGTTTTGTTAATGTTTTTAACTAAAGGATCCCTAATAATATAAGGCAATACAAATGTGCAAAGAAGATGTCAGATGTAGCAGTAGCCTATGAGTGTTGTCTGCTGTTTGATTCTTTACTGGACTTTAATTACACACTTTTAATTACATCGTAAGTGGGGGAAGTTGTTTGGAAAGTCCAGATGTGCAGCGTGGCCCTGTTAAAAATATTATTTTTAATTATTTTTTTCTGTGATAGGGCGACCTTGGCGAGAAGGATGGAATAGAAACAGCACGTGCAAAGGTCACACAGGGGCCAACGTATTACCCATGCGATTACCCATTTGGACAACATCAATATGAAAGATATGGGTAAGATATATTATTTATCCTTAATAAAATCGGGTTTACTTATGTTTATGCATGCGTTATGGCACCAAACTTGTCAGTGGCGTACTTAAGAGCATGAATTCCATGTAGGTACGGCTCAATTGACGTTAGCACAAGAAGGAAGAACGCTACCAGAGAAACCACCAGCACTCTGAAAGCGTGGCTTCAGGAACATAAGAAGAACCCATATCCCACAAAGGGTGAAAAAATTATGCTGGCCATCATCACCAAAATGACCCTTACCCAAGTGTCCACGTGGTTCGCCAACGCTCGCCGGAGACTCAAGAAAGAGAACAAAATGACCTGGTCACCGCGCAACAAACCCTCTGGCGAGAAAGACTGTGATGAAGACTGCCACGACGTCCAGGGGTCACAGGGAGATCCAGTTAAATCCGAGAAGGACTTTAATGGTTTGTAATATTTCATTTTTGAAAGTTAGCATGAATCCTTATTGAACGGAGCATTGCAAAGTATTGCATTCTTTGAATATTGACAACTTGTGTTGAATTGCGTTACTGTTTCTTGATTTCAGACAACACAAGGGCGGACGACGCAGAACTGCCGCAAAGTGATCTGGAGGACTTTGATCTAACGGAGTCGGACGGCTCGGAGTGCGAGCCAAAAACACCGTTTGCCATGAGCACGCGCTCAAGGCCACGGGATTGTGTAAACAGTCGCTTCAAAGAGCCTCTGCTATCGGAGACGTCGGAGACCTCCACGAAGTACGTGTTTAAGGCCCGCTCAGAATCGGATGGAGATAGCCCATCTGCAAAGATGTTCTACTCACAAGACGAAGAACAGCCAGTCGAGACCAAACCCAAAATTTGGTCGCTTGCACAGACCGCCATATCATTAAACCACACCGACTACCCATCATGCATGCATAAAGGTCGGCTGATGAGGTCACCCTCTGCCACGTGCCATTTAGACTCATTAGATACAGTAGAAAAGCAACAAGACTCTCCGGTCTCCAATCTTAGAAACTGGGTAGAAGGCGTGTTCCACGATCCGCTATTCCGACAAAACAACTTAAACCAAACTTTCTCCAACTGTTCAGGTGTATGGACGGATTCCAGCTGCCTAACGTCGGACAACAGCTTTCACGGACTTCCAGAACCTGTTACCTCACCCAAGCTAGCATAATCATCTGGAATGTGGAATGTTTTTAAAGATATTAAGTCATGATGGTATTTATGAGTCTGCAGAATTGATTGTGTGACATATTGTCTGTACAGTACAAAAGTGAAAAACCAACGCGAAGATTTATGTTGCGAAGCACAAGCTAGCCTCTAACTAGACATATTAGAATACTGGCAACAGCAAATGTGGAATCTGGTGAATCATACATTTGGAATTTAAAGTACCACCGAAATTAACATAGCTTTAGAAAAAGTGACACGTTACCACCTTAACAAACTGCGAAGATTTTATAGAGTATGTTGACCAGTAATCACTGCTGTATAATAGCACACTGCACAGATATGCCTATTTAAATTTTTCATTATTTATCTCACCAAAATAAAAAATCGCTTTGTGAAAAAATAACGATAGTGTCATTCGCTGTCCATGGTACTGAAAGGCCCTATATGTTTAACAGGCAAATCTCTCTCTCTCTCTCTCTCTCTGCTCAAGTGCGCAAATTTGGCATACAACCACCACTAGTGCTTTCAGTTGCACTAATGAACTTAATAAAGCAAATTGTATCCTTTCGTGATCATCTATTCCTGACAAAACTTCATGCTGAAATTTTTAATTAAGGGCACTTTCACACACTTTTTAAGTAATATAATAATATTGAAAAATAATAATATTGGTAGAAACTTTGATTTTCAATAAGTAGCTCTGATTATGCCAGGAATAGACTGGTGCTTCTGAGATCCACAGGATATTATCTAAGTACTAAACCAGTTTGTCAGCACAATTAAGTGGTACATGTACAGGGCAACGTCTATTGATAAGGGACGACCACAGGCAAAGGCACTTAAATAATCGGTCCAGGGATAGAACAATCTACCACCCTCGGGGAGGGAGAAATAGCCCAGTCGAAGTAATCCATGTTGACGCGACATGTAGCAGCAGACCTGACCGAACCGTTCTCAGCTGTCAAGGGAGCCTGGTATTTTTAATAGGTTCAAGCAATAGGGTAGACAGTTGGCGGTTTGTAATTTTTTATGGGTTCAAGCAGCATTATAAACTAAAGCTACGTGATATGACATATATTGCCGAAATCTATCACAGACTGTAAGCACGGAAGGGTGGACATTGCATTTCCCCTTGTTTATTTTTTTCAGTTTTGACGTCTGGAATAATGATAAAGATAAAGTATTTATTACATCAGAGGAGGACTCTGCCGCAGCCTTCTGTGAAGTTAACGATTTAGTTTAAATAATTCAGGATGAATTCACCCGAGAGTTTCATTCTTCTTCAGTTTTATAAATAAGTTAAACTTATTTAATAAAATAAGACGTCTTTCATTTTTTTTCCTATACTGAATCATGGTATAGATAAATAAGCCCGCGATCTCTGTCAGCACGAGAACTTTAACGCTGGTACGTGTCAAGCAATTAATATCGGTAAATCACGCTGTTTCCCCTAATGCGAGTACTACAGGTCTCCTGCACTGCAAATACAGGTATTTCCATGCTACCAACTCAATGACTGAACTCGTGAGCTATAAGTTATAACTGAGACTAGTTTTTAAAATACTGGTGTTAGAAAACAGTCCTTGGATGCTCTCAGTTAACGCTGTAACGGGAATTAAAGCAAAAACAAAGCTGAGGTGGTTCGCAATGGCATTTCTAATCACATCCTAGAAATAATTCCTTGTGCAAGGATATAATGACAGGCATGTCAAATCCAGGACTGTACTCCTACCATACCCATTGTAGCTCAGTCACAATCCTGTTTCAGTCCAGGGACTCTACCTGGCAACCCTCTCTGCTCTCAGCTCTTACCAACAGACTTTCTTAGCGCTAGTTCACGAGTTCTTAACGTATGGGCTATAGAGAACATGTCAATTATGGATGAAAAGAATATAAAATAGTATCAGGCCAGTGAAATACCAATGAGGCTAAACCCGCCATTCCCACATTCGTTTTTCTCATTACTAACACTCCCTTTCAGTGCCTTGTAATGGCCGCCCCCGTGTAACTGTCAGCCACAGTAGGGGCACTTAGTGAGAGCTCTTGTCTTGAAATAGTGGCACGATATTTACAGCGTTGCAAACATGGCCCCCTGCTCCTCCACCCGTGTAAGGCCGTTGTCCAGTTGACTCTTCAGCGCGTGCGGTGCCGAGCGAGGATGTTCTCCACATCGGACATCAGTCTGAGGAGAGGTGAAGATGTTCCGTTGGAGTTTTTCATGTACTGGATGTCTGTGTGTCGGAGATAAAGGTGAGGTTCAACAGAAGGGCTCGCAGGTGTTGTAAACACATCGGCCTATTGGTCATTCAGATTTCACATTTCAGGCTCCAGTTTTCAGTCTTTATTAGACTACATAGATTGTTTCAGTTTTTGCTTTCATTTCATTTAATCTTTAATTCTACATTCATATCACATCATATGCTCTGAATCTCACACATCCTTTTGCATATCAGTTTTAAGTGTGGATAATGCCTAATGACTTTGCACGCACACACACACACACACACACACACACACACACACACACACACACACACACACACACACACACACCATTCTGAAGACATGTCAGGGCACAGCCTGTCCTTGCACTGAGAAACATGACAAGGTCTCTTAAGTAAAGGTCATGACTTTAGCTTATATGGCACAAGTGAGATAATAATGACAGTTAGTGAGGTTCCATAGCACAGCCAGATTTAAGCGCTTCAGGGTTTCCTGAGGACTAATTATGAGGGGGAAAAGAATTGTGTGTGTGTGTGTGTGTGTGTGTGTGTGTGTGTGTGTGTGTGTGTGTGTGTGTGTGTAAGTGTGAGGGTTGGATGAGCGTGTCATCAAATGAACCAACTGACTACAAAATTAAGCATAATTGCTCAGAACTTGTCTTATCTTCCAGTTATGCTTAAAATAGTCAAACAAAAAACAAAAAATGTATAGAATTTAATGCCTTACTTGACATGTCATTCATACTCCAGATTTTGTCCACATTTGTGCTACGAGTCAAACACAGTTAATGAGGAAGGGAGGACTATACAACCAGGTTTGGTCAAGAAACTCATCTTCCACATCTCAGTCTGCACTGTACTTGTAAGTAATCTCATCAAATTGTTTATGTGATTTTTATGATGTGTACACTTATCTTTATATTTGGGGAGGCATAATTAGGACAAAAGTAGGATTATTAGGACATTTTTTAGGTAACAGAACATCAGCTTCATAGAGTATCAGGGACCACACAGTCAAGTCTGCTTTCTGCTTTCAAGTCGTACAAGATTTAAGTGTGTGATGTTTCTGTCATGCTGTTAGCACACTGCTAACTAATGTGTATTAGCATCATTTAGCTGAATGCTATGTTAGCCTTGTAGCTTCAGTGCAGAGAGATGACCAATCTGGAAGCAAAACGCCAAAACCCATCAGTGGTATACAGAAAGTGATGTGAATCTGGCTTTCACAAGACCATTCTTTAAACATCTACACCTGGAATTGTTCTCACCAAAACATCGGATATATTTTAATGGCACTAGTCTTTTCTTGGAGCTGTAGAGAATAACGCATTAAAAAACAAACTCCAACTGTTCACAGACCTGTCCTATCCGACTAGACCACAGTAGAGCAATTTCAGCTGTAAAAGCACGAATGTTTCTTGAGCAACATGTTCTTATATCGTTCCGGGTTCCATTTAGACCCATGAATAATAGAACCCATTCTCCTCTATTCAGCACAGTTCATACGCTCACTTTCACTCAAACATTTTGCTCAGAGCAATGTTTGAACCGACCACCGGCCTACCTCGTAGCCTCTTTTTGAAAAAAGAAAGATAGAGCGTAAGAATGGAGGAGCCCTTAACTACGAGGTATTTCTCCGCACCCATCACACAGACCGGACAGGACATAGCAGTGAAGGGGGCTAATAAGCATCACACTGTCTCATGCTTTCTGTCACCAGGCCCAATTATAGCCGCACGGCTGCCTCTCCCCTCAACCTGAGAACCTCCAACTGGAAAAATTCTGTTCCACTGCACGCGCCACCAGAGACCGGGCTGCCCCTGTACCGCCACAGGACCAATTTGGCATGGCCATGCCAGTGGAGGGGAGCCTACTCTTGATGAAATATATATATATATATATGATCTTCCTCAAACATGTATTGTTCCGCCCTGCTGTTTCTTATCGGAATGAATGGCCTCTGACACTGGGGTTAGCAGGATACAACTGGACGGTAAAGGATGTTTTAGCTTTGAGGGGAAGTTTATCTTTCACTCACTCTTTTTTTTTCTTCACGGACCTGTTCTGGAGAAGAGCCGGGCAGCGAAAAAGTCAAAAGAATGTCATCTGAATTCAGACATGCAGGATCGGGTTTAGGGTGGCAGTGTGTTTTTACAATCTCATGGACACGTGCACATTCAAGTTTACTGCAGTTTTTTACTTTACAAACAACACAAACAAACAAATCCCCACATAACTAGTGTCTATTTAGAAAAAATATGGCATGCAAGAATCACAGCTAATTATATGGAACATCCTTCTAATCGATGCCTCTTGCTGATTATTAATAGACACAGCAATGTTACATTGTGATGCTCATAATGACTATGAGGAACATGGTAACGTGTTTGGGATTTACAGACAAAGCACAAATGCATCAGGCTAACAACTATTGAACTGAACTATCTGAAGACGTCTTCTGGAAAGACAAATAGCGCCATCTGGCGGTTGAAGAGTAGAACCTTAGTAGCGGAACCACATGGCTGTGAGATTTTGATCATGATACACACACACACACACACACACACATTACTCACAAAAAGTTAGGGATATTTGGCTTTCGGGTGAAATTTCAGGATCAACCTCAAGTGTTCAAGTACTTTTTTTAACAACTTGCTGTTCTCTAACAAGCAGAGGTGGACATTCCAAAAAGAAAGTTAAACTCCTTCCCAGAATTTTATTCAAGCTTGTTAGATTTTCTAATGAGTGCCAGGTAAAATGAGTGGAATCAATACAATGTCCACCTCTGCTAGCAAGAATAACAACAGGTACTTGATCCATGATTCAACTAATACATTTCCTGGTTCAATTAGAACTGGTAATTAAACAGTCCTCCTCATGATGCTGTTCATATTTTGACATCATGACCCAGATGACACCTAACATATGGCACTCAACATGTGTGGTTCTGCTGCTAAGGTTCTATTATCTTCCACAGTCAGATAATAAACCACCAGGCATCCGTGTGCTTCCACAAAAACTCGCAAGGGACTATTTTAACATTCATAATCCGCAATGCTGCCTGCAACTCAACACACCCGCTACCCATGGGTGTGAGAAGTCTAGCCCCAACCTGTGACAGGGCTCTGACTACTAATAAATATACAGTATATCTACTTATTCAGAGACTTGGGTGCAGTTAGCAAGCAGCAGCTTCCTGCTCCATCTGACACCGTGGCGGAGGGATACATAGCTCCAGGTGAGCAGATGTGAGACTGCACTTTTAAATAATGTGCATGCATCCACTTACATACGTCACACCCAGATGAACAGGCTTTATATGAAAGCATTAGGGAGCCTTACCAATACATGTCAGATTTGTATGTAGTATTGAAATGAACAAGGCTTTTTTGAAGCTGTAATAAGAAACTACTCCTTCTGTAATATGGAGGAACATGTTGAACTGGAGGAACGTGCTGAACTTTCAAAGTAAGTTCATGAATCAATTCTAGCACACGTTTTAGACCCGTACAGCATTGGTGGGTAGTGCGTTTGCCTCGTGGTGCTCGAGTCTTGTATTGTTGTGTCTGTGTAGGTGGATTCCTGTATTCTCCCTGTATCTGTGTGGGTTTCCTTCCCCGGCCCAATATTATGCAGGTTAGTTTAGACCCTAATAAACCATCCCCCAAAAAAAAAAAGAAGTATAAAATACAGGGACTTTGTTAATCATGCCATCGTCTTTGCAGATGTAAGATTTTATTTAGCAGAAAAACATGACAATTTTCAAAAGGGAATAATTTATAATCAGCAGACTACACAGGGAGAAGAGGGCCAATTTGTCAGTGATGGTGTTTTTGCTGAAACTGCCGTCCACAGTAACCACAGGTGCCCACTTTGGTCACTTTGTCCTGTGTGTTAGAAGAATACAGGTTAATGTAACACACCGTGTTACAACAGTGTATCTCCTGCAGCTCAGAGTCTAAACTAACTTCATTCACTTACAAAAAATGTGAGCAAATTAAATGTACAGAAGCCAATCACTTCAATCTAACTGGCCCTTATTAAACGCAACAAACGTAGCTCTGACTTACATTACATTTACAGCATTTGACAGACACTCTTATGCAGAGCAACTTTATATTGGTCTAATATTTATTTAGCTTCAGCTCCACCTGCTCCATCAGGTTAACTACTGAAAAGACAAGCATGAAGAGGGCTTCTCAATTACCAAGTTGATGTAGACCTTAGGGTGGCCTAGAGCTCCTCCGCCCCCATCACAAGACACCACCCTCGCTTCTAAATGTGTCACTGGCTCCTCCGCTACCAACTTTATTGCAAAGTTCTCGTTAACCTGTCCAACGGCAGATCACGAAGCAGTTTCAGAATAACAGACATGGCATTCACTGATTCAGAGGTTTTTAAAAATAATTGTAATTACAAAGTAAGATGAATGCATCTCCCTTAACGTTTACAAAAACATTTACCTCTTTTTGTCTGCCCACAAATCTTGCTCTTCTCACATCATTTTCATCATAAACCTGCAACCACAGCAAGCAGTCCATCGGCATACATTTTCCTTCACCTGGTCACAATTTCTACATGCCACTACATTCAATGCAGATGTGTGGGTTTCTCTCTCACAGGGATGATTAGGCCTACTGCACATCAGTAACAGTCTGTAAGTAGCTAGAAAATATCTCTGGTATTTTAGTTTTGAATAGTAGTTGTAATGAAAGGACTTATTAATTAACAGAATGTCAGCTTTACATTAAGGCCATTTACCATGAAGTGTCCTTCAAGACATGAAAAACAACTTATACCAAATTAACTGAAAGACTGAAAAACTATTCTGCTCAAAACTGCACCTGAGACACATGGTGGATTACATATGCTTGAACAGTTTCATGTGGATAATATTTACAATACTGAAAACGGATTAAAGATTAATAATGAACTCAACCAACAGTTTCTCGTCCAGCTAGATCTACCCAGCGAGCTTAGTTGGTCTTTAAATGAAGGATTAATAACGAGAACTGACGCTACCTGTCCGGTGTGGGTGACCTTTTCCCCGTAGCTGGACACTGGGACACTGTACTCCTGAGCTGGAGCCCCAGACACCCGTAACGTCCTCAGCAGAGTCCTCGTAGTTTTACCGAAGGACAAGATCTTGGGAAGGGCGGCCGCCATGTTTACACGTCCTTCCCCTTCGAGTCTTTTCAGGTCCGTAATGAAGTTGTGCTGACCCCTGGAGGCCGACGAGAATATTTAACACTCTGTTTTATATTCGACTATTTTTTTTTTTTTTATATATTGTAGTTTATTTTTATATATTGTTGTTTATTTTATACTTTTTATATTCGTTTGTTTCAGATAATTATAGGGAAAGGGCATCAAAAAGACAACGAGAGGAAGATCCAAATGCAGATCTTATGAATGACCGGTAGGTGGCGCTAGGACGAGACACACACAGATATCACACACGAAGACAGTCGTAGAAGGAGAAGACGCGACTCCCCTCAAAGTCACCGGAAGTGTTGGGTATATGTCGCGCTCGCGCGTGGAAACATGCATATAAACGTGTAAATGTGATCAACAGTAGATCTGTTCAGTGCTCGTCTCAGTTTGCAGTTTCGTTACAGGTATGTGAGAGTGTCTCTCTTAAATCTACGGGTTAGGGTTGCTGGAGACAACGTAGCAAACTGGCCATCCACGTTAGCTAGCTAGCTAAGTTGGCTAAGCCTTAGGTAATATAACTGGGGCAGTATATAATGTGCAGTCATCAGAGTCCCACTGAACCATCAACGGATGAGTTCACCCAGCTACATGTTTTGAGGTGTTATTATCCTCTCACATTCCTTTGCAAAAAGGTATTTATGTCTGGAATCTGCAGAGATCCAGTAGATTAAACTCAGAAGCCTGATTCCAATAGGAGAATCTTGATACAAAAAATCTTGATAAACCCACAGCCATTGCTTTCCTGCAGATGTGTTGATTTGTTAATCTTTAAGCAATTGTTATTAGAATTAATACATAAAAAAATTGTAGCTCATGGTACCGATACAAAGTCTGCGGTCTTCCAGATGGCCATTGGGTTTACAGTCATTTCTCTGCTGCAGCGTTTACGTCTTTGATAAAGCTGCTGTCATGTTTCCATCTCATCACTATGATGGTGTTGTTTCATTCCTTGGACAGGTGGTGGCGCCATGGCGTCGCTGTTCCTCCCGCGTCTGGTCGGTTCCGTGACTCGCCAGCTGTCCCACATGGCCAGGTGTGCGGCCAGCAGCTCGTTCACAGCGGCAGGTGCACAGCGCTGCGTTGCCAGCTTCGCCACAGCGGTGACTCGATGCAGCCGGCTACCCTGGATCCTGGCGCGAGACCCGACCGGCCCGGTCCGCCCCCTCTTACACGGGCACTGCCCGCAGCTCCTGGGCACGCAGCCTTCGGTGGGCATGAAGACGAAAAGCGCGGTGAAGAGGCGGTGCAAAGACTGCTTTTTCGTTCGCCGTCGCGGGCGACTGTTCGTTTATTGCAAGACCCACCCACGACACAAACAGCGGCAAGGGTGAATTTGGTGGGTGACCTCTCTGCTCTTCCCACTGTGTTTCCGGTATTAATAAAGACGTGCGTTTAAATGTTCAGATGTGCGGACCTTCTTTTCTCTGTACGACCTCTGCGGTTCTTGTATGTGTCCAGGGTGGATCTTCCGTGTTTGGTAGGGCAACCTGGTCTTTTCTGATGCAAGCGATGTTCTTATGACCGTATCCCTCTGGAAACTCACCTGTACCTGGTTCTACCATGCAGCTTTTAAGGGATAATGAACTGATAATGAGTCTAAATGTGGGTTGTTACCTGTTTACACATTACATATTTGTATGAAGCAAATTAGAGTTGCTTTAGACATGCAAAGACGAGTCATCCCCGTTGAAGGAATACAAACATTTATACGCCAGCATGCTAAAACTACTGCGTTTTAGCCAGCTACAGTGGAGAAATCTTTTTTTTATGCCAGGTGAGTCTATAGAAGCAGTAGAACAAAACTACTCCATCTCATTTTATTTTTCCATTCTTCTGCTTACATGTTTGTGCTCATCTATAATTTAACTAACTATAAAAGATGTTTTACAGAGAGATTTACAGGTGTATTATAAGAAGCATGTTTTCATGACATAGAAAAGGATGTACCAGCTGTAAAGGAATTTGTGAATCACTGTCTGTGACCCTCAGTTAGAACACTGATATTCTGTTGACTCCCTTATCTGTGTGTCTGCTCAATTAGAACTTTTCTTTCTCTCTTTCTCACACCAAGTACAGGTGCAGTTCATATAATTATAATATCATGAAAAAGTTTCATTCAGTAGTTCCAATCAAAAAGTGTATATTAAAACTTGTATATTATATTCATTCGCTACACACAGACTGATATATTTCAAGTGTTTAATACTTTTAATTTGATTATTAAAGCTGACAACTAATGAAAACCCCAAATTCAGTATCTAGGAAAATTAGAATATTGTAAAAAGGTTCAATGTTGAAGACACCTGGTACCACACTATAATGAACTCAAAACACCTGCAGAGGCCTTTAAATGGTCTCTCAGTCTAGTTCTGTAGTCTACACAATCAAGCTCTGTGTCTGAGGTGAAGGGAAGGGAAAGATGTGGTAAAAAAAGTGAACAAGCAATAGTGATAACCGCACCCTGGAGAGGGTTGTGAAATAAAACCCATTCAAAATGTGGAGGAGATTCACACAGACAAACAGGACTGGCTTGCTGTTGAGAGGTCCAAAATTACGTTCTCTGGTGAAAATACATTTTGCGTTTCCTTTGGAAATCAAGGCCCAAGAGTCTGGAGGAAGAGAGGAGAGGCACAGAATCCCTGTTGCTTGAGGTCCAGTGTAAAACTTCCACCTGTAAATCAGTGATGGTTTGGGGTGTCATGTCATCTGCTGGTGTTGGTGTCCACTGTGTTTTCTGAGGTCCAAGAAAACACAGAAAATATATGGGGTATTGTGAAGAGGAAGATGCAATACACCAGACTCAACAACGCAGAAGAGATGAAGGTCACTATCAGAGCAACCTGGGCTCTCATAACACCTGAGCAGAGCCACAGACTGATGGACTCCATGTCACGCCTCAATGCTGCAGTAATTCAGGCAAAAGGATCCCCAACTTAGTATTAAGGGCTGTACATGCTCAGTTTTCATGTTCATTCTTTTCAGTGGACCAACATTTCTAAAAATCTTAAGTAATATCCTATGGTCTTAAGTAATATCCCAATTGTAAGATACTGAATTTGGGGTTTTAATTAGTTGTCGGTTATAATCAAATTTAAAATAAAACACTTGAAACATCAGTCTGTGTATAATGAATGAGCATAATCAGTGGCGACTTAGCAATTTGGGGGCTCAAGGCGAATTTAGCTAGGGGGCCCATCAACATTAATATGTGAGAAATAAGTTAGCTAGTCTGGGGGGCCCCTACAGTGGGCTGCAGTGGGAGGGGCCCAAGGCAGTTGCCTAGCCACGCCTCTATGCAAAGACCGCCTCTGAGCATAATATACACGTTTCACTGTTTGAATGGAATTACTGAAAGAAATAAACTTTTTTATGGTAGGCTATTCTAATTTTATGACCAACACCTGTACAGGAAACACATATTTCAGCTGTAAAGTACAGTCTGTAGACCTAATTGTGTCTGTGCACATAATATAGTCTGTACACTTCCCTGTTCTGGCCATTAGGCAGACTTGACAACCTGCAAGAATGTACTGTTCATGTTCTCTGAAAATCGTATAATCTTAGTGAACAGGATTACTGAAAGTGCTAAAGGAAAACTATATATAAACATACAGAGCCTTCCTTAAGAATTAAACAGAGTAGCCGTACGAACCATTTCACAGAGATCAGATAGGCTATAATGTGATGTCGAATAAAAAAAGTGTTGTTATGTTCACTGGTATTGGTGTTATTTTAACAAACAAACAAGACACCAAACTGTAAGTTGCGTAGTCTTTTTCATAGGATTGTTCATAAAGGAGAAACATTTTGTTGCCCGTAAATTGTCATGTAATTTCCTTCTTCAATAGAACTACGTCGCCATCTTGTGGTGGTTGTGTGGTAACTATCAGCCAGGTGACAGGTAGGACGACGAGCTGACTTTAACGAGACCCTTTATTGCGTAGTACTTTTCGGGGTCGACATAATGACTATCTCCCAGAGGTGGGGACTCGAGTCACATGACTTGGACTCGAGTCAGACTCGAGTCATTAATATTAAGACTTTTGACTTGACTTGAAAAAATATTCAGAGACTTAGACTTGACTTGGACTTTTACACCAATAACTTGGGACTTGAATTGGACTTGAACCTGTTTACTTGCAAAGACTTGATTTTTTTTTACCCCAAATCTAAATTTTAAAACGCATATTAATATTTATAAAGTGCGCCCCAATAATTTAATTTCCGTCCTTCTGACGCAGACCAGTCCTCTGCTTTTCCACACTCTGTACGTGTGTGTGTGCATGGGCTGCAGCACAACCAATCAAATGGGGGGTTGGCGAACGTAAATTTTTTACCGGGCGGGGTGTAAAATGGACACAAATTAAGTATTATATCGCGATCGATCGATCGCCAGTGGTTGGTGCCAGAGCGAACTAGTAACTCATTGAATCATAGATGTGGATCAGAGGTAAATAAACTAGATTTTTTTCCGGCGTGAGATATTCGGATGTGTTGCGTGAGAGCGTGTGAAGACGGTCAAATGCGTGTGTCTCACGCTCAATGCGTGAGAGTTGGCAACCCTGGGTTCTGTATCTGAACTCGGGGAAGAGAGCCTCTCTCTGTCACCATCATAATATCCAGTTCTATCTCAGCATGGATTGTGTATTTGAAGACATCTACGTCGAGAAAAAAATATATTGACAAAAGTGGAGCGAGTTTTCAGCTATGGGGACATCATTCATCGTGCACAAATGACATACAGACTTTTGGCCAGCAAATGCAATGCAGAATAGTTTACTGAAATGTCTAAAGTTGCAGATTCCTGTTAATTGTTCAGTTCTTATATTTGTTTGTCTTGTGTCACTCACACATGTTCTCCAATAAACCAGATAAGAGAAGAGAGGGAAAATGCTGTTATGGTTCTTTGTATTGTACTGTGAAAATATCAGCACTTTTTATTTGAACATGGAGTTCTACTTATGACTTTTTCACAGAATATTTATTTCTGGAAAATTGTAGTTTAAAGTATGAATATTTTTGCAGCTAAGTTTAACAAATTGAACTGTGCAATAAAGAGGTGTAATTTTAATTTTTTTTTATACTTCGTGTTTTCAGTTGCACATGTTTTATCAAGATTTGAGGAGAATACAGATTTAAAAAAGAACGCATGTCTATTATTTACATTTAAAATATACCTGCAACATTGGTAAAAAAAAAAAAAAAAGACTCGAAAGGACTTGAAATTCCAAGTTTCAGACTTGGGACTTGACTTGATTATTGCCTGTCTTGACTCGAGACTTGACTTGACTTGAGTGTCTTTGCTTGAGACTTGACTCGGTACTTGAGGTATAAAGACTTGGACTTACTTGAGACTTGCAAAACACTGACTTGGTCCCACCTCTGCTATCTCCCATTTTAAATGAGGTTAGTAGGTTAAATAAACGACCTGAGCGGGGACACACAGCTCCGAAGTGTTTAGAAAAGGACCTCATCGCGCATGCTCCGTGTGTGTAAACGCAGATGGCCGCTGGATCAAAGTGATCACAGAGCTGATTTAGGAAGGCTTGGCCAAATCAGTGCATTTTAAATTATTACTTTCAGTTAGTTTTAATTCACCCTGATTTGACACGAATGAAGTTTACAAACAGAAAACGACTGTCGACGGTCAATGGGGAGGATTCCCACATCTCGACAGAAATGACAAACCCTTTTATTCATGAGGTGCGATTAACTCCTCTTCAAAAACTCAAGGTAATCAAACACGAACTTTTATTTCCGAGAAGCGCCTGTGCGTTTATTTATTTCAACTTTTAATAGTTGGTGGTCTTGCTTTGAGTGCATGAGCATGGGTTTTGTAATGTATATAATATTAGAGCACATCTACCAACGGGGTGGGAGGGCGGTGCACCAGGAATAAACAAGACAAGAAAACCAATGCACATTTTTGCGATTTAAGTTTCTTCCTCAAAGCAGATACGACCTGAACCAAAGCTCTGCTCTGCCTCCAAGTTAGCAAGTTATAACTCCAATGCATAGTACACACATCCATCATACTAATGAGTGGTCATTTTATAGGCAGATTTTACATTTCTTGCAGTACTTTGTCATTGTGCTTGACCTGTAAATAACCAATTTACACATACAACGTTTAGTAGATGCTTTTATCTGGGATTACTTGCATATTCACACCGTCATCAAACCGTAATCAAACTCATAACACTGGTACCGTTTAGGTCTGTCTGATTGCGTTACCATAACAACAACACAAACTGTTTATAGCCGTTCATTAATTCCCCATAATCACCTTTCCTGTAGTTTTACAGTGTGAATTATTTATGTATTTATTTCTTCCCTTGGGATGTGCCCATAGTCTTCAGATTGGAAGCACTATGATAGACTGTTGGTAAAAACTCTGTGTAAGTGATCCATTACAACCAGAGTCGAGCACCCTGAGATTGTAGAAGGTGTTAAAGGGCTTGTGGTGAGCCCAGGGAAACAACTTCTACCACAGTTGTAGCAGCGCTCCAATACCTGTGTGTCTAGATCACCTTGCTCACTAGGTGTAGATTCTACATGCTGTGACAAGCATGGCATGTCCATTGCGGTATTCTTCGGCATGTATGTGGGAGGCTGCTATAAAGATAAGCTAACCTGAAATAGCGTCCCTGCACTCTGACCAGCGACTCGGGACAGGAGCAGAAATGTTTGGGTGTTAGATCAATGAACCCAGATGTGCAGGGAGGTGTTAACCTGAAGGCTTGGTTTTTAGACCTTTGCAGCAATTGTTGTTGAAGGCTTGTTTATACCCAAATAACCTGGTTCTGTTGGTTGTTTTAGATGACTCTGGTCTACTGAAGGAATACATAAGCAAAACAGATAAACCAACTCTGTACAGTATTATCCATCTCACTGTTCAACAGGGACAGTGAATTTCTGCATGTATGTGCACTTTGAAGCATGTATGTTTTATTATTAAGGACCTTGGATGATGATGGACAAGATTAGACAAGAATAAACACATTTCATCATTTAGTATTAAGTGCAGATGTATCCGTGCAATCAATTTTATTGGTGTAGATGTCAGCTTTGGCACCTTATCAGTAATTGCTTAATACAACAGTTATGAGGACATAATATATGAACCGGCACATTTTTAACGAGTAAAGAGGTAAATGATAGAAACGGCACTGTCCAGACTTTGACTTCACAATGCAAAGCGTATGAATTATTCAACACGATTTATCATCATTTGTAATTATGCTTGTTGATGTAAGTCTATGTGATTTCTTATTGTTATTATAGTCATTGAAATATTACACTGCTTCTCATACCAGTTCCTCTCCAATTACTTATTAAGAAAATAATGCCCAGAAGATATAATTCTGTGGCACGTTTGCATCTGTTTTTGACTATAAATGATGGAGAAGCTGAATTATGCAGCTGAATTACACTGAGGACCAGCTGTGGGATTTCATGCAATTTCAATGCTTTTGCTTCAGTAAAACCAGCGGATCAGGTTGGGAACATGGAGAGACAGAGTTGTCTCCATGGATATTCCGCAGATTAAACTCTCTGTCGTTTAGATTCTTATCAGTCAGAGCTGTTGAGCCTTGCAGGGTTTGTTTACATACCTCCAGGATAACATCCTTCATTGATATTCATTCGTTCCTGCTGTGTTCATCCTGCTGACGTCCTTACGGGTTGTCCTGGGCCGACGGTCTTCCTGTGACCTAGCACTGTAATGTAGAAATGTTCACCACTGGTCCGATATCATCGCCCCATACAGTATTTTACATTCAGTGACTTTCAGTGTGTGTGTGTGTGTGTGTGTGTGTGTGTGTTTATCTATTTTTCCCTCATCTAGTGTGTAGCAGGTTGGAGGTGAGATTTGGCCTCTTGTAGTTGAGCTGCATAAATAGCAGGCATCCCCTTCTGTAGCTGGGGAGCAGATGGAGAATAAGGAGTCAGGGGAGGGGCCAAGGGTGTTGGGGGAGGCATTGGGGGAGGGGCCAGGGGTGTTGGGGGAGGGGTCAGGGGAGGGGCCAGGGGTGCAACGGACCCCGCATAGAAGGGCCTTCTGGTAGATGGGACTCCACAGTGAAGGGCCTGCTGGATGGGACCCTGGAGACAGAGTTAGGGGTATTTACCCAGGGATTTCCTGTGGGGACTGAAAGGCAGAGCAGGTATAGGAATTAGTTCCGCTACCTTCACATCCACATCGACCTGTCAAAAAGGGTCTATTTGTGAGACCACGTGATGAATCCAACTGGCATGGTTTCTCTACTTTCTTGGTGAATATTCTGGTGCCTGTTTTCGGTCTCCACCTTCTTCCCTGTGTGGATTTCCAGGCTGGTATTTCCTACACCCTCATCCCTCCCTTCCGTTTCTGCCCTCCCCAAGGGAGCCATTGCTGCTGCCCCCTGATACTTTAATCATGCTGTCTGGAGAGGCTGCAGGTGTTGACAGCAGCTCCTCATGAATAATTAAAGAAGCCCCTCTAAAGAAGCCCCGCCCCTCCACGGTGCACAGCTCGTCCTGATGGACACATTGGCAGGGCATCAGAAACACATTCACAGTTAACCACGCCCCCTTGCTGACACGTGACCCGCTTTATTGGTTTATAAATCTCTGGACTAACAAGGTTTTTGGTGCTTGCACACATAACGGCAAGATGCTGATTCTGCTCAGGCATTAGCTGTGGCAAAACCTGTGGATTATGTTACTCTTGGCTAATGCCATCAATCCAGTTGGGCTGTTTGCTTGGATAGCTCATCAGGAAATGATTATCTATGAGTTTCTTGTTTCTGACAAATGCATTTCTCAATGCTGCATAGCTGTTCAGAGCTAGCCTTCCCAACAAAGCCAAATTCCAAAGTATTTAATGGGTTTTAGACATTGTATCCAAGTATCTTGCTGTTTACAAATGTTCAAACACTTTTGGTATGGTTAAAACTACCTTTTGATGTTCCTAAATATGTTGTTATTTAAGTCTTAAATAAGTAGTTAAATATTTGTTCCATTAATTTAAGTCTTGTAACTCTGAGTTCTTGGAATTTGGAAGTGTGTACTCGAATGCAGCTTAAATATTTAACAGCCATTATGAGTGCATGTGTGAGTGCACATGTCTGCGCTTATGGACTCCTATTCTGACAGGATGAGCAGCTACGCAGTGAACCTGGTTCTAGTGACGAGCAGACATTAAAATGTGTTGTTGTCATTGCACAGCAGTGGAACATAATGAGATGTGCAGTGCCTGATGGCACACATTACATAATGAAATATTAGCAGTAGTAATAATAAAGAAAGAATCTGATTATAAAAAATAGATATGATTAGATAAGATAAGATAAACCTTTATTGATCCCACGAATGGGAAATTCAGTAATTATTAAAATCATATAAAAATATGATTACAAATTTACAGATCTTTACAAAAACACAAAGTCTTACACATGCTGGTTTGTGGTGATGATCAGATTGTGCAAACTGCACATTAGTTTTGTACACAGTGAACTGTAATTATTGCATGTTGTTCTGTACTCTGTTTTACTCTTGTAGCTGGGATGCCAGTGGGGGGGGGGGGTGGTGGGGTCAACCTGTGATGCTTCTCAGACAGCAGTATGGTGAGATGGTGAGGAGTTGAGCAGAGCTGTCTCTATGATGCTGTAGCACAGTAGAAAGTCCAAAACCCCGGGTGCTGTAGGTCTATCCTTTAGTGCAGGTGTGTGTGCATGGTCCCCTGGACTGATTTGAACACTTGAGCCTTCTTATGGGCCACCGAGCAGTCAACTTACTGGGGCAAGTTTGCTCTCCTTAATGTACTCAGGAAATAAAGTTGCTTCTGAATGAATTTGAAACTGGACTTCAGATTTGAGTTTGAAATCTCTCCATTGATGTAGAGTCGGGCTGGAGCCTCAAAGCAAAATCAGCACTGTATCCCATGTCAGTCATAATGTGCATGAGGGCCATCTTGCAAAACCTGTGGTCTGTAGTTTTGTTGAATTCCTGATTATGTGACGATGTGATTGTGATAATGGGGGTGTTTACAGCAACGTGAATCATGTTAGAAAGATGAAATAATAACTCAAAAACTCCAGGTGGCCAGCTTTTGAGTGACTGGGTGTGAAAACTCATCAGAGGGCGTGAGGTGTCCTTGTGATTGCTTCTGAATACAATGATCATACACTTGCACTATATTGATTACCACGCTGGTTCTTCCAAAGTCCCTTACAGTAGATCCCAGCAGTAGATCCCAGCAGTAGATCCCAGCAGTAGATCCTAGCAGTAGATCCTAGTAATTCCTAGCAGATCCTAATTCCTAACAATATAAACCTGTGATTTCTCCCTGCAAAATAAAAAATTATTTATAAGGAAAGTATTTCGGTCATTAGGAAGTGTATTTCAGTATATTATCCCCTTGGGTTAGTATATTACCTCATTTTGCATAGTGACCAGAGTTACAATCCTAGAACAGAAAAGAACTTTCCTGAAATTCTTTGGAAGTGGATTTTAATGACATTTTCTGCTCGGCAGTGAATGCATGAATGATTTTTGTATGATTAAAGTTCACCTCAGGTTCAGTTGAACTTTTTTTGTCTTCTCTGTGAAGCATAGGAGAAAGGGTAAGAGTGAGAGGGTAGAAGAGAGAGAGAGAGAGAGAGAGAGAGAGAGAGAGAGAGAGAGAGAGAGAGAGAGAGAGAGAGAGAGAGAGAGAGAGAGAGAGAGAGAGAGAGAGAGAGAGAGAGAGAGAGAGAGAGACTCTTATTAAGACTGAACGGATAGCACCTCTAGTCAGAGTAATCTCTTAGGCTCCAAGCCTTGGGAGTACCAGTTATTTCAGTAATTCCACTGAAAAAGTGAAACATGTATATTATACTCATTCATTAGACACAGAATGACATATTTCAAGTGTTGGATAATTATAACTTGCATTGCATTTTCACATTACTTGTTATGAAGCCTCAGCTTACGTAGCTTTATGAACACCAAATCTGTTTATGTAGTTTGGCTTTAAGGGAAATATACGTGTTTAGTCCTTAAGCTCGGAGCTGATTGGCTACAGGCTAAGTGCTCCAGAGCTCTGTGAGGACTTGGACCATGGGAGAACGATGATCTTCCTCTTGCAGAAGATATTCAGCAGGATCACAACGCTCATCTCAGAAGGACTTGGAGAACATTGCTGTTTCGGCGTTCTCTGTGACCGTGCCGATGATCTCAGCTCTCCCATACCTTTGGGTAACTGGATTCGGACCAGTTCAGTGCTATCTAAATGCTAATGTCACTGGCTTAGTTTCTCCTAACCATGGAAGGATTCGCCGAGTGCCTTATGCAGCTTAGGAAAATGAAATTCATCGTCAATGCACATTTCTGTCATGGCTCACGGCTTTCCTGTTTGTCCTCGCAACGAGCGACTCCGAGCAGGTGCTCTGCTGTCTGTTTGTGACTGAAATATGGCACTGCACTGGAGGGAGTGTAACATTGCACTACAGGGCTGCAGAGGGGTAAAGAGCTATTGACCAACATGTCACAGTGCTGGTATGGCCTCCACGTTTGATTGATGCCCGGTGGGTGCGTTTACTCTCTTTGCCTTCGAGCAGGTGGCGGTGATGACCGTGAGCCTCTTTCCGGTGCGTCTGCTCTTCGCCGTCTTCATGATGCTGCTGGCGTGGCCCTTCACCTTTGTGGGGACCCAGGGCTGGTCTGAGCACACGGTGGAGCCGCTCTCCTGGTGGAGGTGGTGAGTGCAACACTCTGGGGGGCTTGTGCCTAGCATAGAGCTCCGCTCCGGTATTTCACATCCAGGGCCTTGTGCCACACATCTGTGGTTTGCATGTATGTTTGTCTGTGGTGCTGCAGACATAAATTAAATACCGGTATATCTTCTAACGTGAATTCACACCAGCCTCCTCTCTGCCACGACTTAATGGCTTATGGAGGGGATCACTGTGTGTGTGTGTGTGTGTGTGTGTGTGTGTGTGTTTTTATGTGTTTCCCATGTGTTTGTGAGTTCACATAGTTTCATGTGCATGCACTATAGTAGAGTGTAAGCACATTTGAACATGTTTCTACGAGGGTGCACATGTTTGAGGGTGCACATGTTTCTAAACTGTGTTCCCAATTATTATGCAAAAAGTGTTTAAGAATTTTTTTGTTTGTCAGTTAAACCCGTTGATGGTGATGTGTGTCAGGGCTCTTTATATCACTGAAAGCAATTTCAGACACCTGTGCTAATTAGTTTGGCAGGTGTGTCCAATTAAAGGCAAGACTACTTAAGAAGGCTGTCCCACGTTATAAAGCAGCCTACATTTTCAGCCAAAATGGGAAAGAAAAAGGATGTGTCGTCTGCTGAGAAGCAACAAATTGTGGAGTGTTTAGGTCAAGGCATGACTACAATCAACATTGCCAAGACACTTCATCGTGATCATCGCACAATCAAGAAGTATGTAGCTGATTCAGAGCACACGTGTGCGTGCTGATAAGGGAAAATTGTGGACTCTTTCCAACAGGCAATTACGTCAGGTTAAAAGAGCAGCTGCAAAAATGCCTCGTCATAGCAGCACACAAGTTTTTGAAGCTGCTGGTGCCTCCAACGTCCCCTGAACAACAAGATGCAGGTTCTTCAGAGGTTTGCAGCTGTGCGTAAGCCTGTCGACCTCCTCTCTCCACTGCACACAAGCAGAAACGGCTCCAGTGGGCCAAACAATACCTGAAGACTGACTTCAAAACGGTGTTGTTCACCGATGAGTGCCGTGCATTGTTCGATGGTCCAGATGGATGGAGTGAGGATGGCTGGTTGATGGACACCCCATGCAAACAAGGCAACAGCCCCAACAAGGAGGAGGTGGAGTAATGTTTTGGGCTGGATTGATGGGGAGAGGGATTGTCGGCCCCTTTAGGATATCTGAAGGTGTAAAGATGACCTCCATAATGTATGTGGAGTTTCTCAAACAGCACTTCCTGCCATGGATCAAGAAGAAGGACCGGTCGTTCCACAGCAAGATAATTTTCATGCATGATGATGCACCGTCTCATGCTGCAAAGAACACATTTACATCTCTGGCTGCTATGGACATAAAAGGGGACAAACGTATGGTGTGGCCCCCATGCTCCCCTGACCTCAACCCCATTGAGAACCTCTGGAGCATCATCAAAATGAGTGTCTATGATGGTGAGAGGACGTTCACATCTAAGCAACAGCTCTGGGAGGGTATTCTGTCCTCATGCAAAACAACAGAAGCAGATACCATCCAAAACCAGAGAGTTCAGAAGCTCCTTTCCAACAAGGGGTCCTATGTGCAAATGTTACATCACTTAGAAGAAAGTTTTGACTTGAAAACTGTTGTTGTTGTAATAACCTGCTAATGCTATAATTTCACAAATAACAATTTTTTTGTTCTTTATAAAAATGAAAACTGCTGTGCATAATAACTTGGAACATGCATTTTGAGTGTTTTATTTGATTTTAATATTGGCAGTTGGTTCAAAAACCTTTCAATTGTACTCTAATAGTTGATGACTGGAAAATTACAATGACTGCAATTCATATAGGTAATTTTGGAAAATCTGAGAAAATATTACTAATATATGCAATAATTTGGAACACAAGTGTATGAGAGTGCGTATATTGTCTATGTCTGTGAAATGTGTTTGAGTGTGTGCATGAATGCCTGCATGAGCGTGCCTGTATACAGTGTGTTAACCCTTGAAACATTTCAACCGCAGCTGTGTCAGCACAGAGTAAGAACACAAAGTTAATTGCATACACACAACATTAAGGCCTTGACATTAAATTTAGTCTTGGACGCAGGGAGAATGTCACCTTCACGTCTCTTTTAGCTACAGCTTGTCCTCCAACATGGAGGTTGTCCTGCAGTGATGTTCTTCTTACTCACCCCCATAGGCTGGCGAAACTGGCCCTGAGGTCCCTCATGAGGGCCATGTGGTTTTTCGCTGGCTTCCATTGGATTGCGGTGAAAGGCAGACTGGCTCCGCCCACTGAGGCGCCCATCCTCACCGTGGCACCTCACTCCTCCTACTTCGACTCCATCCCTGTCACCATGACGATGGCCTCCGTAGTGATGAAGGCGGAGAGCAAGGACATTCCTGTGTGGGGCAGTGAGTTGGGCCTCGCTGGGTTTTTCTAAACGGTGTATAAATGAGTGATGCCGTGAGTTGGGATTATGCTGAACCGTGCAGTACAGTTATGGTGTTGCGGAGAAAGCAGTCGGTGTATATCGGGGAGAGACAAATGTTATGGTAACCAGAACCGTTTGGCCAATGATAAGAGCAGCTCACGTGTGCTGCTAAAAAACAAACAAAGTCAACAAATGTTGTCCAAGTCTAATTTTGTATGCTGTGTCTGCACGATACACCAGAGGCCTGTAGTGGGATTAAACCAACAAACTGTTCAACATGAGCTAAGATGGGGGAGTTGGATATACCTATTGAGACTCAACATGGCTGTCCTTATTTCCTGTAGATTAATTATGTGTATAAGTGTGTGTGTGTGTGTGTGTGTGTGTGTGTGTGTGTGTGTGTGTGTGTGTGTGTGTGTCTGTGTGTGTGTGTGTGTCTGTGCGTGCAGTGCTCAGGCAGGATCTGGCTCTGTTAATTGCGGCTGAGCGTTTGGAGAAGATCCTCATAAGCACATGCAAAATGCAATGAAACGCAATGCAGATTATAGTGAAACCTTGGAGAACCTGTATGGTTCTACTATGGAATTTTAATGAGCTGTGCTTGCCATGGGATTACCTCTGACTTAAGGGAGTGTCTCTGTTTGTTTGTTTGTTTGTTTACTTCTTGTCTCCTTGCCGCTGAATGTTGTCATGAAGCCCTGATTAAGTTCATCCGTCCCGTGTTCGTGTCCCGCTCGGACCAGGACTCCCGCAGGAAGACTGTGGAGGAGATCAAACGCAGAGCCAGCTCTGCAGGAGAGTGGCCTCAGGTAACACACACACACACACACACATATGTTTTGACACACATGCCTACAGATGTGCTCATTCACATGTATGCAAGTAGACATGCATGTGCACAGCAGTCTAGACTTCATAAACTCCATTTTGGACTTAACTCTGGTCCTTCTGACCAGTGATAACAGTGATAACTGTAACTCCTGTATATTTTTAACTAAAGTCATTCTAAATACACTATGAAGACGTATATAAATGTCTGTGTTTGTTTCTTTCTTTCTTATTTTTGCATGTGTACTTGACCTCTGGGCTTCATTCTAGAAAAATAGTCAAAAGAAGAGTTATGGTTTCTGAAGCGTAGATTACTTGATATTGAAATAGTGACCATATGAGCCTGTCGGTGTTGACAGTAAACCTCCTGTTGATCTCATGTGTGTTACTGGCTGGTGTAAAAGATTCTCACTGTTGGGTTTAGATAATGGTGTTTCCAGAGGGAACCTGCACAAACAGATCCTGCCTCATTTCATTCAAGCCTGGTATGTATTTCCTTCTCATCTTGCTTTCTCTTGCCTGCTATCTCTCTCTCTCTCTCTCTCTCTCTTTCTCTCTCTCTCTCTCTCTCTCTCTCTCTCTCTCTCTCTCTCTCTTTCCACCCCTCCCTCCTTCTCTCTCCATCACAGATTTTTGCTGACTTAACAGTCTTATCTCTCTTTCCGTGTGTGTGTGTGTATATCAGTGGGCGTGTGTGTGTGTGTGTGTGTGTGTGTGTGTGTGTGTGTGTGTGTGTGTGTGTGTGCGCGTCCGAGTATGTCTGTGTGTATTCCTCTTTCTTCACCTCCCGCGGACCTCTCCGGTCCACACATCCGACGGGTGTTGCCCTCCCTGTGAGCCCTGTCTGCCCGTGTTGAGACCCGCTAATCTCCCCCTCTACCCTCGTATTGTGCTGCCTCCCTGGTCCTAATCCTCCCATTCTCCACCCCCAGGACGCGCTGTGTCCCCTCGCTGGACCGCGTGTTGAGCTCTAAACCTCCTGTAGTCCTCACAGTAGAGTAGGAGTGTAGTGGGGCTGCACCACACAGCTGCTGCATCGGGCTTTTGCTCCGCCGTGCAGAAATACACATAAAGCACATGATGGTATAGGGTGGGAGGAGAATACTTGATCAAGCAGTTTTGATGGATAGATTTTTACGCACACACACGCCTGCACACATACACACACACGTACACACACTTACTCTGTATGTCTATATATATATATATATATATATATATACTTAGACCACAATGTGTTCTAAGTATCTCTTAGAACACATTGTGAATCTCTACCACAATGTGTTTTTATTGTGTACGATTTTATATTTGTTATTGACAGTGTTATGTACTTTTCTGAATAGTAAATATAGTCACTTAAGTCTCAACCACCCATACCTGCTCACTCACTTCCTCTTACACACACACACACACACACACACACACACACACACAGTATTATGTTACTATGTGGATGCAACTTTCTGTTGTCACTCTTACACTGGAGGGCAGGGAAATGGAGAAGGTGGTTGCTGGTCTAATCCCTGACAGTTCCTCTTATCTGAACCCCCTCTGACCCGAACCTCCTCTAACCTGAACCTAACCCTGTCAACCTCAGCTGCTGTCTAACACACCAGCGCTATACTGTTTTAGCAGGGTACTATTACTATTGAGTTGATGTACGTTTGCTGGACAGGGTCAGCTCGTGCTGACCTCTCTATCTCCGTTAGGGGCGTTCATCCCAGGGGTCCCAGTGCAGCCGGTAGTTTTGCGCTATCGTAATGAAATGGTAAGAAAAGCTTTTCAAGGCAACCTCTGAAATTCTCCTGCACGTCACAAACACTGTTCACACTGCCCAACTCACTGGAGCCTTTACAATGGTACATCTTTAATACATCTTTAATACTGTAGTGTTGTGTTGTACTATGGGTTATAATGTCTTTAATACTGTAGTGTTGTGTTTTACTATGGGTTATAATGTCTTTAATACTGTAGTGTTGTGTTGTACTATGGGTTATAATGTCTTTAATACTGTAGTGTTGTGTTGTACTATGGGTTATAATGTCTTTAATACTGTAGTGTTGTGTTGTACTATGGGTTATAATGTCTTTAATACTGTAGTGTTGTGTTGTACTATGGGTTATAATGTCTTTAATACTGTAGTGTTGTGTTGTACTATGGGTTATAATGTCTTTAATACTGTAGTGTTGTGTTGTACTATGGGTTATAATGTCTTTAATACTGTAGTGTTGTGTTGTACTATGGGTTATAATGTCTTTAATACTGTAGTGTTGTGTTGTACTATGGGTTATAATGTCTTTAATACTGTAGTGTTGTGTTGTACTATGGGTTATAATGTCTTTAATACTGTAGTGTTGTGTTGTACTATGGGTTATAATGTCTTTAATACTGTAGTGTTGTGTTGTACTATGGGTTATAATGTCTTTAATACTGTAGTGTTGTGTTGTACTATGGGTTATAATGTCTTTAATACTGTAGTGTTGTGTTGTACTATGGGTTATAATCTCTAGGTTTCTCCCTCTCTTATTAATAATGAAAGTGCTTTGCTTGGGTTGTATTTAATTGACCCTTAGAAAACGTGGAAGAAACACAAGCACTCTGATAGCACTCTATGGTGTGTTTTATATCAGGGCGTAGAGAAGTCAAAACTGAAGTATTAGAAGGTCATAAAGCACTTCTGATGCTGTAGATATGGAAAATTCTGAATGGCCTTTTTTGACTTTTTACCATTGTGGTAATGTTGTATTTTGTGGACATTGATGTGTCCACTGAAGCACTAACTGGTTTGTCTTCTCTCCAACTGGTAGGACACAGTATCATGGACATGGCAGGGGCCTGGCGCGTGAGTCCTGTTCTCGTCACCTCTCCTCTCCTCTCTTCTCCTCCCCTCCTCCCTCTCCTCTATTCTTCTCTCACCTTCTCCCCTCTCCTCCCCTCTCCTCTCCTCCCCTCTCCTCTCCTCCCCTCTCCTCTTCTCTTTGGTAATTTCTGTCTGTCTTTCAGGTTTAAGGTTTTATGGCTCACCCTGTGTCAGCTTCATAATTCTATAGAAATAGAGGTAAGAACTCACTTAAAGTGGTCTGGACTTTACACAACACATTTTAGCCTCTGTATTTAAAATGTTATGAGACATCTGATTCTGATTGAACACAAAATAAACAAAATAATGAGCATTGTTTGCATGTGTTCAGTATCTCCCCACCTACACACCCTCCACAGAGGAGAAGAGGGACCCTGCTCTGTATGCCAGCAATGTGAGGCACATCATGGCCAAGTCAGTGTCCCCCGCAAGCGTCCCGCATAAGCCAGGACAGGACATGGGCTTGTGGTTATGATTATAGATGAAAATTGTAGTTCAAGTTCTGCTTCCTGAAATGTATATCTGAAATCTCTATATTGTCAGTCTGTACAAGACGGCTGTCTGTGCACGGGTGTCCGTTGAATCTAGTAAACCACAGCATATGTGCTCAATTTATAGTCATTAAACTTGCAGTCTGTTTATACTGCACCAAGTTGTTGAAACGGTGTAAATGTACAGACTGTTAAATCAGATCACGTGGGACCAGTATTAACGGTCCCAGAGGGGTTTATCGGTTGTTCCTGCTAACCGTCGTGCCCGTGTCGGTCTCAGGGCTCTGGGCCTGCCCATCACAGACTACTCGTTTGAGGACTGCCGGCTGACCATGGTGCGCGGCCCCCTGGCTCTGCCCAGCCACACCTGTCTGCTGGAGTTTTCCCGGCTGGTGCGTTTGCTTGGGTGAGTACCGCAGGAGACACTTGGGCATCTGTCCAAACGTATCTGTGTCCTTCAGAGAGATGATGAAACATTCCGTGAGAGACAGGGTGGTCATACTGATATAAAAGTAAGATCGAGCATCGTTAGGGTTTTCCTCAAACCTAGTCTTGCCATCTTTGATCAACTTTGATTGCACATTTTAAAGGTGTGTAGCGATACACAGAGGTCAAGGTTTGATTTGATATGATATGGTAGCATCAAAATTATATATATTCATGATCATAACAGCAAAAATAAGGAGTTTTCAATGTAATAAATTGTTAACCAATAGTATTATTTATTACAATATTTCATTTTCTCCACTCAGCAGAACGTTTTGTTCATAGCTTCTGGATTTGGCACCTGGTTTAAAGCTTTGTAATAGCCTACTGTGTTACAGTGGCTGGCCCCGTGTGTCTGAGAGAAAACACGTGTTTGGCTTGCCTGTCCTGGACTTGTGGGTACGACACTGGGGAACAACTTGGGATGAATCCAGAATAAATCAGTAAAGATGTGCTGTTTGATTGCTCTTCTGTAGGATCGGATGCCAGACTTTGCAGTCATTATGCCCGTATTGTACTGTAGCGTTACACATCTACACATCTAGTACTTTAGTTAGTTGACTTCAATCATGAACACACAGCATGCTGACCCACAGTGTTCCTGATTGGTTGATTAAACCACCTTCGTACTGGTAACTGATGAACATACTGCATAATCAGTCATGCTGAAACACACAACACAGAACCAGCTTTTATTCCACTGCTTTATTAAAACTGCATCCCAAGCCCCGAATGTTTTATGATCCAAAATTGGCCGTGCAGAGGAGGTCCTGCTGGAGAACTTTAGGGCTGTGGAGAACCCTGGTGGGGACGGATGTTAACCACAGTGAGGCAGCTGGCCGGCCTCCAGGGCCTGTGAGTGTTGAATGATGGACGCTGAGAGAGCTGAGTGGGTCTCCAGGCCCCAGCACCGTGCCTCATCCCTCTGAGGGCCGTCAAGCACACACACGGCTGGGATTAAAAGCTGTCGATGGTTTATAGATGGATGATGGATGATCTACGGTGGAAAGGACTCTAAGAGTGGAAAAGAGCTCCCTCTAGTGAGAGAGGACAGTGGGTTCTGAAGTTATGAGCTCACGGGCTCTTTCATAAATGCTTACAAAATGACTTATCATTGGTGTCAGTGATAAGTCATTAGTGTAAAATATTGTAGATTCCTTCATGCTGTTGCATTGTTGCTGGTCTGTTGGGTAATAGCTAGATTGTTGGGTAGGCGCTGGGCTGTTGGGTTGGTGCTGTCTGTGTATTTTGGTATGCATCTACTCTCACCCCTTTCTGACCACTTGTTCCTGGCTGGTTGTCTTTTGGCTGTTCAGTTTAGGAAGCACAGTAACATTGCCAGATCAGCACACCACCACCTATGCTGTTCAGAAGGAATCTTTCCTTCTTGCATATTCTCTCTCTTGTAAAAAAAAAAAAAAAAAAAAAAAAACCCACATGTTCAGTTGTCTTAAACCTTAGAACATAGATTAGGTGAGACCATAGCTTTCAACTGGTTTCACCTAGTCGGCCTATTTCCAGAGAACGACGTCCTTGATCTTATGATTGGTAATTAGGACACCATATTTGGTAAGTACTCTAATGGAAGTGACTGCTCTGTCTTGCAGTCTGAAGCCAGGAGCCTCCGATCAGGTCCTTGAGGAAATGGCGTGCAGAGCCCGTGAGCTGTGCGGACATGGGCGGAGCCTGGAGGGCGTGGCCGAGTTCCTGCGCCTCCCTGTGACGCAGACACTGCAGGACGTCTTTGCCCTCTTCGAGGAGGTAGAGTGCACTGGCTTCTTTATAGAGGTTCATGGAGAAAGTGAAAGCCAAAGTTGAAAAGTTGAAAAGACTCTTAGAAACATGGTTTTCTGTGTTAAATGGGTTCTGGCTGCTGCACTATGGCATAACCGTTCAACGGTGATTTCTCCAGCATGGTCAGATGGACGTGAGAGAGTTTGTCATCGCCCTGTCTATCATCTGCAGACCCTTTCAACATCTGGAGACTCTTCAGCTTGCCTTCAGGGTGAGGATACTCTCAGGTCGTGCGAGTGCACGCACCATGCATGCATGCATGCATGCACTCACACACACACACACACACACACACACACACACACACACACACACACACACACACACACACACACACACACACGCACCTTCCTGCACAAATGTAAAACATTGCCCGGCCACACACACTCGCCTAATTGGACGCCAACATATACATATAATTATTTTGTTTGACACATTCTAACCTCACAACAATCATTGGAGTCCATTAAAGACCATGATGACAGGTTAAACAGATGGAGCTTTTTCATGCAGATGTGATGTTATCATGCGTTTTAAGGACCTTGCCTCTAGGACAACGTCTGTATTGTTCCAGATGTTTGAAGCTGAAGAGGACGGATGCATTGTTGAACACGAGCTAGCCGTCATCCTGAAAACAGCTCTCGGTGTGTCAGACCTCACTGTATGTGATGTCTTTAGAGCCACTGATACGGGAAACAAAGGAAAGATCACGTTTAGTAAGTGTGTTTTTCCACTCTGTGCATTCAGTACAGTTATTGGGACATCTGTTTGGTTGATTCATATTTTTATTGCATATATTTTAGTTTACTGTACTTTAGGAAGGGTTAGCCATTGATCTTCTAATTTGGTTAATCTTAGATATAATCCATTAATCTTCTAATTTGTTTTTTCTTAGATATAATCCATTAATCTTCTAATGTGGTTTATTTTAGATAGAATCTTTCTTAAAGGTGTCAAGTGAAGTTAACTGTACTGGTACTGTGCTTTGGAACTATCTTGTATCACTGTGTCAGATGATTTTCGCGAGTTCCTGGAGAGCTGTCCCAACTTCTTGGAGTTGTTTTGCTGTGTGCAAAAGCCGAGCCCCACTGGAAGCCTGGGAGCCCAGAACCACAGCTCCGGGCCTGACCTCCTTCCTCAGGACCCAAACACGGCCAACCCTGCACACAGCAAGAAACAGGACTGAGAGCACCTCTGTGTGGATGGAGGCTGGTGTGTGATTGAGCTGGAGTGATAAATGTGAAACAGTGAGAATGTTTGCAAATTTCAGTGTAATTTTTGAGGGATTGCTAATATTCTGCTTGTTTTACTTATTTTTATACTCTCTTTATATATTTTTATATTATCTTGGCTAATCACTATGCAGGTTGTCAGAATGGTGACTGAATCTTAAGTGTTTCAACTCCTGCGTTTTGTTGAACAAACTGTAGTTAACACTGTGCATCTCTCCAGCCTTAACCTGCACTCACATAACATAAGTTATCACCTTGCCTTATTTTAAATATGATGCGAGTCTTGGTATATTTTCTTCCCAGACAGGATAAGACGTATGATTCTTGCAATATTAACTGTACAAAGAAAAATACAGGATATTTACTAACGGGAAAACCACAGTTCAATGTAGGTAGCAGTACGTTCGAGCACATGGTCTGTGTTTTCATTCATAAAAACAATGAAAATGAACAACTCCCAGGAGTTTAGAGAAGCAGTACCCTTCTCTGCCAGGAGAGGGCATACTGCACTAAGTTGTGGGGAGTATGGGATGTTTATTGGGGGCATTTGTTTTTGTTTTATTACAGTAAGATGTTTTTGTTGTTGATTGTGTCATCACATATATTACTATTTTGATAGTTAAATAATGTAATTGGATGTGGCATTTGCCTGTTTATAACGTGTGTGTGTGTGTGGGGGGGGGGGGGGGGGGGGGTGAATTAGCTGTTTATTGCTAGTGATCAGCTCTGCGTCTTTTTAATTTAGGTCACTGGTTTGGCTAGTGTCCTGCAGTCCTGAGGCTTATTGAAATAGATTTGAACGTTTCTTCCACTGCAGGTTGTTGTGGGGTCTCCCTGGTGGGTTTATGTCCAGCTAACAAGTGTCCTTGAATGTCATTGGGAGAGAATTCTTGTAATGCCCAGAGCTTGGCTAGCTTGCCATTACAGCCGAGTTCAAAGCAACCATTACAAACCAGTGTCCACCGACTACATATTGTGCCCTCTTGCTGCATTATCTATGAGTATGCAGTCTGAGACTAAAGAATTGTTCAGACAATTCTCATTTTTTCTTTTCCAACCTGTTTTTAAATTTTGTAGTGTTCTCTCTCTCTGTCTCTCGCGTTCAGTAATTCACAGACTCTTAATGTAAACACACAATGCCTCTTTGTTATAATTATTTAACATAAAGACTTCCATACACCCCCAAAGGGTGGCGCTAGGGTACTTGAAAACCAGCTACAATCTACTACTACCCCCCCCCCCCACCACCATGTGGCTGCTGAGAAAAGCATTACATCATCGCCGTGTGTAAAAATAGACTGCGGACTGGTTCTTGGCTTCTTGGAATTGGAGCATTTTGCCACCTGTGTTAGGGCTGTTAATAGATAATGACATCATCTGAGAGTGCGTGCAGGGATCAGGAGTTGGCACACATCTGGACCAAACCGCTCAACATGCCGAGCTACTTCCAGAAGTGACTGAAATGATGTTGCTCTTCACATTGTAGGACTTTGGCATTCTGGGAGAAACACATTCTGTCATCGAGTAGACAAGGAGACGAGTGTTCAGGCATCGGGATAAAGTCGTTTCCTTTGTCGTACTTTGGACTTACCATTTACGTGCATGATGTTTTTTAAATAACATGACGTTTTATACGGAGATAAGTGCCTACACTTAATTCTGGAAAGTAATCCGTTTCACTGACACACTAACCGTGGACATTTCAAATGCCTCACAGTTTCTCTGCTGCTCTTTGGTCGAACTAAGGTCAAGCCCCCCGGCGTTCGACACCTGGTTGGAGCTCATCTGTTCTAAACCCCGGAGAGAGATCCATACGTCTGTCGGGCGTTAACGTGACAATGACGAGGAGTATGGATTTAGGATATTTGTGAGCTCCACTTTCATCCCATCTAGCTGTCCGTCTCCATATATAATAAGCCACAGCCTGTCTGATGAGTAGGGAGAGTTTCATTAAGCTGAAGCAACGGGCTTGTCTTGCTCACTACGCCTGAGGGTGCACCCCTGGATCTGTGCACGCATATACGTGCGCAGCTATTCATATATGCAAACATTTCTGTCAAATCTCCCAGCACCTGACAGCAGCGTGAACCCAATAAACCAATATGGAGATAAGAGCTGGTGTCAGTAGGCAGAACTAATATTATTTGTGCAGTGGAAAGCGTTTATCTGTCATGGACTGAGAATTGATGGTTTTGTGTCACTTTTGTTTAATAATGATGTAGAAATCCCAATATGCCCACTGGCTCTGCCTCTATTAAAGTTCAAAAGATTATCCAAATTAAAATCTCATTTGGAATATTGCTTTTTGCCAATAGTAGGTGGTTTCGTTGGATATGATATTTCTCACTTTGCTATCCAATTAACATTTCCATGTTCAACAAACTGCAGTGATGGCAAATATGAGCAGGGGCGTATTTGACTGTGAAATGTTATGATAGCGCTGTCTAAGGAACAAAACTTGGCTTAATAAAACTTTTAATTTGACAACTGACATTATGTGAATATGTAGCACTGTCTGCCCAGGTCTGTCCCTGCATTTACATAAAAAAAGCCAGTTTTACAGTTCCAACATGAGAATATGTGTTTAAACACCCAGCAATTCATCACGCTTACTCATTATGTCATCATCTGGAATCTTGGCCATTGGTTACAACCGTGTAGCTTTTGGCTACATGAGTCTGTATTATATGCCATTGGTTTTGTATGATTTCATATGGGGGCTACAGCTGATTGGTGGAGTTTGATCCCCCAGCCCTCCTGGTAATGTTGAGTGACATGCTGTGATCACAGAAGCTATCATCTGTCAGGAATCCAACCCCAGGCCTTTGGTAATCTCTGCATATTCCACAGTTCACCTCTCATATTGTAATGCATTCATGTATTCATGGAAGGATTTAAATCAGTTCTCTTGTCTGGGACCTGCAAATACCTTTAAGCGATAGGGAGATTTGAGATAGATCACTTGAGAGCCACTTTTACTCTACTCTGTGGTCTATTCTAAACATCCATTACTTCATTCATTAAATTGTTTGTGGTCTAATCTGAAACTCATTGTTTAGATTGTTAAATTAACACCCGCTATTAACAATCATGAAAAGGGTCTTTTGTTCTTTGTTATTCCTCCTTCCAGCAAAAGTTGTCACTGTTAACAAATGTCAACGTTAATTGGTAATTCGGTTAATAATTTAAATGCCACCAAAATAATGCAAATGTCACTTAAAACGCGAGCGCGAGGTTAAGCTGAAGCCGTGAGCGCGCGCGGAAGAGAGGGAGCGTGTGCGGCGAGATCGCCAGGGCTGCTGGGAAGGGGGCCGAGCGCGGCTGCCGTGTGCCTGTCCCCTCCTGCAGGGTGAGTCAGATTGAGCAGTGCAGTCAATGGAGCGTGGCAGTCTCATCCCATTTCCCCCGGAGCGCCCCCTCTCCCGGGCCGGTCTGTTCCAGTGACAGTGTTCCGGAGCCCGTGCCTCCAGAGCGGGCCTTCACACGCTCCGTCTCCCCCGCCTTGCTCCTGATGGGCCTTGGCTCCAGGAGAGAGCCGTGCTCCGCGGCTATGAAGATATCCGTCACGTACGTTCCAGGCAGCAGGGTGGGCGGTTCGGGGGGGACCGGAGAGCAGGGGAACCAGAGACTGCCGGATTGGCACTGACAGCACAGACTACGGCAGCGGCCCACCGGGCCCGTGACAAAAGGGTTCGTCTGACAAGTGCATTTCCTCCTAAAAAGGTATCCGACATACACTGGCTTTATTAGAAACGCCTACTTTGTGTGTGTGTGTGTGTGTGTGTGTGTGTGTGTGTGTGGAGACTGGAGGTGGAGACTGTGGCCTGTCTGATGACATAGAGTTGTTATTAACCATCTCCGGCCATCCGCTAGCGTCTTGCTGCTGCTGTGTTAGTGTCACCGAGGTGTGGAGCGGGCTGCACCACCCAATTAACGTGTGGTCAGCAAGTGTCCTGTCCTCGTCCGCCAGTAAACGGGGCAGAGGACGGGTGGTGCGTTCTGGATGCTAACAGATGGGCTGCAGTCTCTTGTTCTACACCTGTAAAATGACCCCGTGAGACAGGTGTATGTAATCAAACGGGTGATGCGTACGGGAAGAAGAAAAGCAGACGTCTTCCTCAGTCTCGGTACCGTTCCACATTAACACGTACAGCAGCGGAGCGGCGGACCCGGCTTGGCAGAGGCTCTGTGTGCTCTGTAATGTTGGGTAATTGATTGTTAATGGCCCCTGTACTGTGTACTGTGAATGAAGATGAGGGGATGACTCACCCCAGAAAGCGGGCTGGGGTAGGAACGGCTGGGGAGAGTGGGGTGAGTCATCACCGCATTTCTCCGAGTCTTTTTACAGCTCGTGATACCTGACGGTCCCCCCCCCCCCCCCGGGTTAGACACAGCCGGCTTCATTGATAATATCGGAGGATTCACGCATGGCAGATATCAGGAGGGGGCGGAACACACCGCGGAATTTGCAATCATTTATTGAACGTGTTTAGAGGTTTTTTAATCCTCCAGTTTTTTCACGCAATGAAACAAACGGCAACAGCAAAAAAGGGGCAAAAGTCCAAATATACAATTAAAGATTAAAAACCAAAATCATCTCACCAAAGTGGTAGCGAGAAAACACAAAAAGAAACGCAACATAAAAGAATGACTTAAGATTGTTGTACAGGAGCCATTAGGTTGTATTGTTGTGTAGTGGCCGCGGATATAAACGTCTTCATGTGCTCTGATCTTCACGACTGCTATAAATGGAGAGGTGTGACAGACATACAGCCTTTTTTTTTCTCTGCTTGATAGGGTAGATTACATGACTGAGGTTGCCAGGTAACCACAGAGGAGTGGGTGTGTGTGAGCTCAACCTCTTCAGCTTCTTGATTTGAGCCGTTATGGTTTATGTGGTCGTGTGATGGACTTTTAAAAGCAGCCCTTGGTTCTCAGGTCACACACGGAAACAGATGATAAATGCAGCGTGAATGAACTTCTTGCTGAGGTGCTTCTGATGCAAAATTATGTCATCACAAATCTAAACAAATCAGGGAAGGTGCAACGTTTACTTTTCTCTCATTCATAAACGGAGAGTAACAACATGTACTGAGCCAATGCGGTGAAAAACTACTGTACTGCAAAAAACAAAGGTACGAAGCATTGATTGGTCTAAAAATAAAAACAACACTATATCTTTACATAGGAGCAAAACTAGTCTAGATTTTCCAAATCTTCAGAGGGCTGCGTTCATACGAATGACTTAAGTAGGCTGGACAGTCTCTACTTTGGAAAAAGCATCTGGACCGGCTCCATCAGCTACCGCTGGGCTGGGAGTGGTGGGGACCGGCTTTGCTGCTCCGCCCCTGTGCTCTCCAGCGCCACGCCCATCTGGGCCGGCCACGGGTCTGGAGAAGGCCGAGGCCAGGAGGCCGGCGGCCGTCAGCAGCCCCCCCAGACCGAGCATGCTGGCGCCGGCCTGCACGCAGGCGTGAAGCCCCTGGTTGTACTGGACCGCCCGTCGGTCCACAAAGAGCAGCTCTCCTTCCCCGAAGGCCTCGATGCGCGAGGGCACGACCAAGCCCACGACCAGAACCACCAGACCGGCCGCCAGCACCAGCGCTCCTAGCGCCAGAGGGACCTGAAACACAGAACCGGCGTGTCCACCTCTGGCTGCTTTGGAGGTGTGCAGATATTTTCCCAAACGTGTGAGGAAGCTCACCCTGCAGAGGTGCGCACTCCAGCGCTGCGATGAGCTCCGGCCCGGAGACTCTTCCTGCTCCCACACGGAGGCCGTGCACTCCTCGTAGAAGTGGTGCAGGTATGAGCGCACTCCGAAACCATGGCAACCAGAGCCCGACACGCTCTTAATGTGCTCTGATCCACAGACCTCCGAGCAATAAGCCATCTTTTGAACACACACACACACACACACACACACACACACACACACACACACACACATCACAGGATCCTTATGTCTGGCACAGTAACCATTTGGAAATAGAGCACAATTGTTTTTCATTAAATGCTATTTATAAAGCTAAAAAATATCAACAGCTCAATAGTCTTTGTCTCTCCTTCATGTCACCTTTGTCTTGACATGTAACATTTAGATCTAGTATTTGTAAGTGATTTAAAAATGACACAAGCAGGCTTCGAGTTTAAGCTCTATGTAATGATAGTGACTAGCACTGGAGGCAGCTTTTCAAATAACAGATGTTAAATACAGAGTGTTAAATATCGATCATAAATGACTGAATGAACTTACTACCATTATGTTTGCTTTTCATGAATGAACAGGATAGTTCTGGGTATGTTATTACTGATTCTGAGGTGACTGACCAACTACTGATGAGTCATACTTACAAACACACGCACAACCAACCATCTTTCTTACACACACATATCTTTCTATAGCCATTTCCACTATACATTATTTCTGCATGCCAGATATAGCTAATAAAAGACGTGATGTTTTCTTGAATACACATTACATGTGTGGGAGTAAGTAAAAGGAAACACTGCGATCCTGAAGAGGCTTCGAGACTCGTACCGAAATTCCGGGGTTTTTTTTATTGCATGACTATTGCGTTCATCTCCAGGCGCGATCTCACACTTCTACTACACGTTGTTTACGATACGGTGTTACGTTGTTCTGACGTTTCTAGAATAAAATCATGACGGTTTCAGTCGCACGGGTGAACGAAACGGCATCATCGCTTATTTACCACGTTCACAATAAGTGGTGCCTGCTTATAGTGGCCATGGTTCTGCAACAGCGATTCGTTCACAATGATCAACAGGTTCCTGATAATAATAATTCAGCAATGACTAATCTTATTTGTCGAATTAATCATAAAAAATGTGAATAAATACATAAGTAGCACAAAGCACTCGCCACATATTTCACCACATACTGTATTTCACGTTTTACTGAAATTAAATTAATTAACCAACACTAACTATCCTCAGCAAACCTCAGTTACATTTAAAATGATTTACTGTGATGATTTTCACCACTGTATTGCTCCAGCGCCAAAGCCCATTCGGCTGTTAGTAACTAGTTAACGCGATAAGTGAGAGTTGATCAAGATAAGCGAAGTAATACCGAGTTTGGACCGTGATCCTCGCCGCGTCTTCACGCGCGTCCCATCGCTCCTCGGCTCCTGTCGCGCGCAGGCTGACAGCAATGCGCATGCGCAATCGATAGTTCGTCTAGTTCAATTGCTCGATGCGGTTGACAAAGATGGCGATGACGACCGAAGTAGAGTCGTTTATGAAAGTGTCCAGCATATTAAAAAGTGGCTTCCGTGTCTCTGTAATACTGATAATCTCAATAACGAACGTATACTGTACATATGGATGAATTCCAGATTAATTACACATAAGTACCTCTTGAAACTAAACCTTGCAAAATTGTAATCTTTAAATAAAACTTGATAATTCTCATTCTGAATACAAGTACAAGTACGCTAAAAATGGTCCCTAAATAACATTATTTCAGTTTATAATTCCTCAAACACTGTTTTCCTCGCCCTACAGAAGAGTGATTTCCATGGTTACACATGTAAAAATACAGCGTATGAGTGGCCCCGTAGCTATAAATGAAGACTGGATTAAAAGACGGCAGACAGTTACAGCAGCTATAAGCTTTAATACCGTTTCTCCAAGTGAGATAAAAAAGACAGATGATGAAGAGCATGAAGAATAGCTCATACTGTCTCTTAGGTCTGCTTCTCCCGCCGTAATTATACAGTTCCTCTAAGTGATGGTCACACTGAGTTTAAAGAGAATGGTGACAGCTAGTCTGTAACAGCGGTAATAAATTGCATTCTATGGCAGTGCTAAAAAATGTGAATAATCTTTGAAGTGAATGTATGACGTTTAGAATCTAAAAAGCATTTGATACTAACATGCTATCATTACATCCACTGTGCTACACAGACAATCTGAGGTCCATAAATAGCAATGGTTTTGTAGTAATATATGTAGTCTACAAGGTTTCCAGTATAGCTAGAAACACAGTGCTTACACGGCTGATGAAGGATCTATGTCCAAAATACCCTATTCCTATTTCTCTGGAATCCTGGTTTACTACATTACATTTTTACTATATTTATCAGTCTCTACACATATATTTATATAACTCTGGAAAGACTTACAAGAACACTGCAAATGTCCTAGTCTCTCTGGATTCACTATTTATAGGTTTGTGCTTGAGGAGAATGCTCTATTGTTCTATTCCATAAACTGCTGCAAGCATTTGTCCCAAATTCCAAATAACATTATTTGTTATTTAGAGCATGCATGCATTTCCAAAATGCATTTCCATAATCAGAAAAAAAATCTGGTAAAAAAAAGACATTGACTAAAACTACGAAAACAAGATCACATCATAGAAAAAACATACTAATGTTTTAACTTAAGGGTTCAGAAATCAATAGCTTTCATGCGTGTTGGCATGCTCTTCCCTAGTCATTCATGTGGCTCATATAAAGGACTTGGTTCAGGTGATTTACTAATCTATGCTGCATTAAGTCGAATGAGAGACACCATGCACACAGAGTGGTCTCTTAAATTTTTTCAGAGCAGTACAGAGAGCATGCCAGTTCAGACCACACCTTGATTAACAAACTCTGCACCGAATGTTGACACACCGAGACAATTTGATAGTAATGGCACTTCTGGAATGCTACTACAGCAGTAAACCAAATGAGAGAGAATGCAACACACATGAGGGAACTATGGGTGTGAAGAAGGCCTTCATCCACACTCCTGTTTTACCCATTGCTCAAATGAAGCCTCCTCTTCCAGCTTGATATGGATTAAATAAAGTAGAAATGTCACTTTACAAATTCAGCAATTGCTACTTGTGCCTAAGTGACAAAAGATACCAGATTCACTGAACACATAAATGAATACCAGAGTAATGGCCGTTCTTGAGATCCAGCTGTGGACATGCGGAGGACGATCATATCTAAGCTAATTACTGGTTTAGGATCCCCTGACACAGTGGCCAGCTATCATCAGCTATAAACATAATTCCATGCAATTCATGTAAAAGAGGAAATGTGCTATTTACCAAAAAAAGTGATTCAAAGTGATGTCTGAGATACAGTGCAGAACATCCCTTACTGTGGACCCACCCAAAGCTGCAAACAATACTGGAAGAGCATATGGGGAGAATTAATCAACACATGACACCAGTGCTCAGTGGTTAAGAGATCTCAAAGCAGAGCACCACAAACTCTCAGAGCAGAAACCAGTCAGCATCACAACAGCAGATGTCCGAGAGCAGGTGACAAACACGAAGAACTGGGCGGCACCTGGACCTGACGTGATCCACCATCCTCCTGACTAAAGAAACCAACATATCTGCATGGCTGACTAGCAGAACAAATGAACCAGCTGCTTTCTACTGGCTCCCATCTGGACTGACTAACGCAAGGCAGGACAGTCCTGGTTATGAAGGACCAGAATCAAGGACAAACACCATCAAACTTCTGACCTATGACCTGCCTGTCCACAATGCGGAAGATCCTGTTGGGAACACGAGCAAGCAAAGCTGATTGAACATATGTGCAAGTATATGACCACCACCCAGAACCGGATCAGAAACAATACCAGAGGCTATTCAAAGTGGCAGCTACTTGAGAGATAGAGCTATCAACCAGGATTCCCAGACCAGACAGACCAACCTGACCACTGCCTGAAGTGACCACAAGAAAGTGTAAAACTCAATGCCACAAACATATAAAATCTATAGTGTCATAAGAGCCTTAAGATAGAACACAGTAAGTCTATAATAATATTGAACACCATATTTAAAATATTTGCTCAAAGGAGCATAAATTGTGCTAGGAGATGCAATATCCCACAGGGCTGTTATGTATAGGCACTAACCCACTCAGGGCGGTGATCTGTAAGAGTGGGCAGAAAAGTACACTGACTTACTAATCCTCCAGACGAGGATCTACAACAAGAACCTTTGAGCTGGAGAAATGAATTTACCACACAAATTTATTACAGACCTGGAGGACAGCTGCAGAAGACCTGCGGATTCTCCAACCACACAGGAACCACGAGGCGCTTCCCAAGAGTGAGGCAAGGAATGAATCATTCATCTGAACGGGAGTGAGATCAGAGAATCATGAACGCTCTGCCAGTCATCAGATACCCAGCAGGAAAGACAAGCAAACCAAAAGAAGAGCTGGCAGCTGCCAAGAAAAGTTCCTAAAGGCTGAACACCACCTGGAAGGAAGCTCGACAGGGCTTATAAAGTGTAAAAGCCAGTGTCCAGGATGAGACACAAAACATCCATGAGTACATCTAAGCATTGGTGTCCAAGGATTAGCTGATGAAAGAGAACCTCAGACAGATGGGGGACACAGATACCATGGAAACACAAGAGATGCCATGTCAGGATAATCCCCTTCATGGAATGTACCACCGACAGGTAGTAGGGGTGACTGACATAAAACCATGCTTGCAATAGCTGGAAAAGGCAGGGATGGTAGACACAACAGAGACATTAATCACGCTAGCACAAGAACAAGCACTAAGCACCAGGTTAGTCAAAGTATGGATGTGTCACTTCAGTGAAAATGGAAAAGTGCAGACATACAGTAAGAGAGAGAACAAAGTGACAGTGATCATGCAGGTATAAAGAAACATATGCAAGAGATGTGAGTCTAAATGTGAGGACCCACAGAGATTGGGCAGCATGGTGGCTTGGTGGTTAGCACATTAGCTTCTCAGTGCTAGAGTCTTTGATTTTGGTCCCTATCTGGAAAATGATTCAATGTTATCCCCATGTTTGTGTGGGTTTTCTCTGGGGCCTTATATGCTATATAAATTGTCCTGGTGCACGTGTGTAAGAATGATTTGTGTCTGCATGTCTAATAATGTGGTCTGAGTGTTTATTTGTGTGATTGTGCGTCTACATGCCCAGTGGTGGATGGAGGTCTGTCCTGGGTGTTGTCGTCTCTTCTCTTCCCGCACCTGATTCAGTCCCCCAGGGGGCCGAGGTTTCCAGTTTAGATTATGCTGTGCACAACTGGCTGCCGTTTCTCACCAGCATGTCACTGGATATGAAGGCTGTGTGGGTTCATTGTAAAGCAACATTGGGTTCCTTGAAAGGTGCAATATAACTATAACTTCATCCATTCATTTTTTTTAGGTAAAAAGCTAACGCCCTCTGGGACCCCCCCCCCCCCCCCAAGTCCAAACAGACAAACATAGTGACCCAACAGTAGTGGTTATAAATGTGACAGACCCAAATGATGCCAAGAGAAAGGAATATAAGAAATAGGAAAAACACCAGGGACTGAAAAACGAAAGAGAGAGAATGTGGAAAGTTAACACCACCTTTGTACCAGTGGTGGTAGGAACACTCGGGAGTGTGAACCCTACGTTGCAGTGGCTCTAACAGATCCCAGAAATGCTTTGACCTCAGGCCAGAAGAGAGCTATCTCAGGAATGGCAAAACCACAGCGCTACATCATCAACATACCAGGCCTCGGGGAGAAGGTACGGAAGAAAAAATAAGGTATGACCTCTTACCAGAATGGTGACACTTCGATTTTTTAAAATGTAGTAAAATACATTCTTTACAGTTCCCAAAACAAATCATTTTTATGTCCTGTCAAATCTTTGAATGATATAAGTAACATAAATAAAATAGCCCAACATACGATTCTGTCCAACTACAACCACAGCTAACTACAACCGAAAGAACTGTAGAGGCTTAGGGCACCGAGCAGAGGCACTCTGTGTAATTTTATGTACGTTTATGTAATTTTCAAGACAGCACGGATCTCATACCTCTCGTCTCCCATAGATGGGCAGTCTAGTTTCACATATCCATAACATTTGTTAATCATGTGTTGACTTTTTTTTCGTCCAGTGTTATCCCATCTGTCAGTGTCATGGCGCTGTCCTTGGTGCTGAAGAGCAAGACCGATGGCTGTCGGTCCTAATCAATTTCAGGCAATGTTTTGCTTTTCGCTGTTAAAGAAGTTAACATAGCTAACAGCAAAAGAATGGGCAAACACACGCACACGCACGCGCACGCACGCACACACACACACACACACACACACACACACACACACACACACACACACACACACACACACACACACACACACACACACACACACAATTCGGAGGTGTGGAGGCAAGTAGAAGCATTATTAACAAATCTTGCCGACTAGAAAAAAGCACGTTATGTCTCTCTCTTGATGTCCTTTTCAGTAGTCGGGAGATGTGAATATTAAAACTGCGGGGGCACGTCAAGGCCCTGGAGTGTGAGGATAATGTGCTCATTATGTTGGTGAGCCAGCGAAGCATAAACGCTATCATCGCCTGTGCCTTTCTCTCTTTCCATCCGTATTTGATATATGGAGTACTTAGACGGCTGGCGTCGCGGGGAAAGCAAGCGAAGTTCAAAAAGTCACGAGACACGCCTCCTGATGCAGCACGTCACCACTAGTTTTCTTGTGGAAGTTGGCGGTTGCGTCATCCAAAGGACGGGGAATTCCTTTAATAAATATCATGTAACACCACGGCAGCCTGGTAAATTGAAGAAAGTATTTCCTCTACCAAGCTCTCGGATGTTTTGTATCATGTGGTTCACGCTGCAATATTTGATCCATCTAATGACGCTGTCACTAGCTGGGGCTGGAAAGAATTGATTAGAGAAGGTTAAATGCACCGTAACCTGCTATATGCGTGCAGGCGGTGGCACGAATGTAAGCTGTACACGCTGTATACTTTTGTTGTAGCGGTATTTCGCACATATAATTAAGTTACATTACAGATCATAATTAAGCAGCAGACGTTCTCTCATGTTTATTTGTTTTTTACACAAAAGAGATAATTGTTAGGTCAATACTGTTACACAAGTCCAACCTCACGGCCTACATTCTGTAGATGCAAAATCGCTGACTGGAAGGTAGTATTTTTTTTTTTTGCATCACGAGGACTTGCAACAGCACATCCCGTGACCACTAGATGGCGATATCACCCCGGATAGCGTGCATTGGCCGGAGTCCTGGTAGAAAGTGCACGTGTTGATGTAGCAGTCGCTTCTTAAACTTAAATCCTAATAACTCCGCAAACCAACAAAACGTCTTTCGTGTTGTTTTTACACTCTTCTGTTATCGATCAGGCTTATCGTCCATCTGAAAAGTGGAACAACACCAAGTTCATTATTATTAAACTACAGCAGTTATCTTACAGAACACGCTTCAGGTGCGAGAGTTACTACATCTGTTAGGGTAGGTGGGTACAGGTAGGTAGGTGTTATGTGGGACTTTCTTTCTAGGAATCTAACTTTAAACTTTATAACTACACTGTATCACAAAATAAAATGATCAGGTAAATTACAGCAAATACACTGCAGCGACTGTCATTTTAAAAACAGTTAACATTTCTAACAGAGTGACTCCTTTCTGGAATATTATTATGAGGTTCATTATTCATTTTCATCATAATATTCTGGATCAGAATAACAAATAAATAAAGTAGATTTGGCACACATGAGATATTGTTCGTGTGTGTGTGTGTGTGTGTGTGTGTGTGTGTGTGTGTGTCTTCATTACCAGTCCAAACACATAAACCTCATAACCATTAAAGGGCACATTTGTAGGTTTCAGTGCGTGGAGGTGACCATGTCATACACGTCCACGGTTCCAGCGCTGGCTCTGTGCGTCGCTCACATCCTCCACCGAGCTCCCTCCCCGCCCCCTGCCATCTGTCTCGCTATCCCGCGCAGCGAGCATCCACCGCACACAGCCCGAGGGCACGCGAGCGCCAGGGCGGGGGAGGTCTGCAGCACAGCAGCCCTGACATCTGCTGTCTTCCTGGGCTTCATGTGGGGGGCCCCTGGGGGCCAAAACAACAGAGGCCCGTGCAGCCGTGCTGCCCTGCTCTGCTGGCCCCATTGTTTCTGTACCGAATTAGCGTGATGGGGAGAGAGCGGGCCGTGCCAACGTTCTCACTGGCCACGCTCCTCAGGGGGGGGTGGAGCTTCGTGCCATTTGCTACGGTCATTAAGCTGTAAGGTCAATTTGACCTAAATTAATATTTAAATTTTATGGAATGTTATGGACATGGTGTGACAGTTGGTGCACGCACATGCATTATGTGTGTTGAGGCTTGTAGATTTGCATATGTTATCAATCACGGGTTTAGGTTTTCAGAAGGGTTTGTGTTAGGCAGTTATTGTAATCACTTAGCAAGTGGAATAATCATCGCTTTTGTCATACGGACTTAAAATATCTTGCAAAGACTTTTGAATTTTGACAGAATGCACTGTTCTCTGATCAGCTAAATTATGGATATTAGCGATACTTTGATAGCACCTCTTACAGTTTCTAAGCCGTCGTAATGTATTCTGTAATAAAATTCTCCAAGACGAATGAAGGAAAAGAATCAAACTCTCAAGGTCTTGTTTTTCTTGTTTCTTGACACAACGCTGGAAGCCAGGGCATGCCCCCTCCCTGTTCTCTCTCTCTCCCTCTCTCTCTCTCCCTCTTTCTCTCTCTCTCTCTTTCCTTGCTGAGCGAGTAGCAGAGTGCATGGCAGAACATCCTCTTTCATCTCAGGAGCGATCAATAATGTATGGGACTCCCAGGCTCTCGGAGGAGAACAGCTTTGGCTGCGGCCGTTCCCGTGCTCCGTGCAGCCCTGACAGCCCTTCTCAGCGCCCCGCTTGCCAGAACCAGCCCAGGCCCCCAATTAAAGCCCAGCGCTTCGAGAGTCTGGCAGCCTGCGTGCATCCACGGCTCGCCTCAAAGAGGCTCCTGCAAACCCCCCCACCCCTCCTCTTCCCCAACCCCTGGAGACCCTCTGACCTACTCCCCCACACCGTATTGATCTTCAGGCAGATGTAAAAGACTATTGAGGTCATCATTCATTTTTTATCATTCCCAAGAAAATGTCAAAACGTGCGGCAAAAGTATCGGCGTGTCGGGCGTAATGGGTCGCGGCCCGGGCGGAGGAGAGGGCCATCGGGCCACCGACGCGGCCGGACGTCTGCCCCGTATCGGTGCCTCGCGCGTGGACGCTGCCGTTCACACCGCCGGCCTGGGAGGAGGTTGATGGCTGAGGCAGTGACTGATCCAAACGTGAGCCTCAGACACGTGAGACACGTGAGACACGTGAGACACGTGAGACACGTGCGCTGCTCTGCTGTCGCTGTGAGCCAGACGCCGACCGTCAGTAGTGACACGCGGCTGATGGCACCGTACGGACCGGCGCGTGATGACACATTCAGACATTCCCACCGTGCTGAAGCTCATCTGACCGGGGTTAATTGGACGTATTTACTACCACCCACCCCACCTTGAAAACCCACACGTACACACACACGCGCACACACAACTGGCTCTGCTATAAATATTTAATTTTCATCAAACCTCCTTTTAGTGTTAGCCTTCCCGTTCTCGCCTCGGTGGTCAGTGGTTGTCGTGACAGACCTGACCTTTCGCCCTCGCCCCTCGGCGTGGCTCTCGGCAACTGTATCAGGCTCGCTCGCCCGTCCGACAGGTGGTGCGTGTGGGCCGAGGGATTTCCGCGTCTGAATTCTGTCTCGGCGCAGATGGAACGGGCTCCATCGTCCCCTCCCTGGCCCGTGGGTCCGGACTTTCCGACCTTGGCTGGAGAGACGTGATAAAATGGTGTGAACCTCGCTGAAGGAGTTGCATCTGGTGGACAGAGAGCGAGAGCGAGAGAGAGAGAGAGGGAGACATTCGTCTTAGTCGTCATCATCCCACAAATCAGCTGAGTTAAAGGGAGGGGGGGGGGGGGGCTTTTAGGGTCTCCCCTCTGGAGGAGTGAAGCAGGCCGGGTCTAGCCGCCACAGCTACGCATTCATGCGGCCCGATTTATGGCCGACTCCAGAACAGAGCATCTTTGTGCAGAAGTTCTTGCTTGTGCTTTGTGCAGCTGTGTAAATTATCGGCGTATTTGGCGAATGGCCCTCTCCTCTCCATACCTTCTGCGTGGTCAGAAGACTACTACATTTATTCTTTTCCACACCATTCTTTTTTGGTGGATGGTCTTCTAGTCTTCTTTTTTTTTGGGGGGGGGGGAGAACGGGCGGTAAGAATCATACGCTATACGTTCATATACATAACTGGTGGGTTTCATTATACATTGTCTTGGACTTGAATCTTTTTATATCAGTCCATATTTCCTGCTGAAATATGAAGGTCTATTGAGTTAATTATCTCTCTCCATTTCCATACATAGAGGCTGAAATGTAGCGATAAGAAGCAGGCCCCTCTGCTTTCTGTAATGAGCTTCAGTGTGAGTAATAGACACCGGCTGCAGCACTGGGGAATATCAATGACGAGACTTCACGACACCCTTAATTACCTAAACGTCCATGCCTGGCGAACCACGGGCCGGGCTCCCCCTCTTCGGTGGTCCCCCTGCCGCACGCGAGGGACGCCGTCCGCCGTCGGGCAGCAAACGGGACGTTTTCTAAAAACAAAAAACACAACGAAAATATAGAAACAAGAAACGAGAGGTCTGGGGGGTGGAAAGTTGTGGAAAAGTTGTGTGAGCCAGTGGCACGGTGGTGTGAAGCCCCCACCGCCCTCCTTACACCTGTCTGTGCGAGACTGGGAGCCTTGGCGTGTCTTAATGAAACTTAGCGTTCCGCTCATCGGAATAAAACAGCTGCTACGCTCTGCAGAGAGAGAGAGAAAGAGATAGAGAGAGGTGGGCTGACAACACCTCCGGTGGCGTTAATTAGACCAGCCAAACACGCAGCCAAAAGGGGTGGGGGCTGACGGAGCATACATTAGGAGGGTGCCAGGGTGCGTGGATGTTATTACCATACGGGGAACATGAAAACAATTAGGAATGCTCACCTTCAGCGTCGACCGTACAGACGGAGGCAGCGTCGTCTCGTAGTATTTTGTTAACTGTAGGAAGGGGACGTGGTGTTACTGAGCAGAGCGTCTCACGCTTGGATATGGATGCGTGTCGGTGTGCAGCCGTGTGTGTGCATGCGGTGCGTGAGCGTGAGATGATGAAAGCGTTCGGGCCGAGCTCCCACCCGCTACGGATCCTGTCCCCGTCCCGAGCGTTGTTTCCTGCGGTCGGGGAGGAGCTGACGGAGGCGCAGGAGCGGGAGGAGCGGGAGGGAGCGGGAGGGAGCGCACACGGCCCGTTTTGATCTCCGAGTCTATCAGGCAGCAACGAATCACAGAGTGTGAGGTGGCATTCGAACGACTGCCAACTCGTTCTCACACTACAGGATCAGTGCAATACATTTTCAACTGCTTTGGTGTGTGTGTGTGTGTGTGTGTGTGTGTGTGTGTGTGTGTGTGTGTGTGTGTGTGCATATATATTTATATATACATACATATATACTGTATGTCTGAGTTTTTCTGACATTTGTTTCACTTTTTTACACAGTACATTTTTGTTTACATTCTGAAAATCTATACTTACGGATGTGTTAAATGTCAGGAGCATCACGAATAGAATTTGAGTACATACACTCTAAGAAAATCTGTGGAACTGAAATTGATATATGAGCATCTGAAACTATGGGATCATTTCAGATGCTCATTTATCAATTTCAGTTCTACAGATTTTCATAGATTAAAAGTTCTCAAATTGAGTAATTGTGCTGTTTGTGTTTGTGAAAGTGTGTGTGAGTGTGAGTGTGTGTGTGTGTGTGTGTTCAAAGCACTTGTCATGTTTTTTGATAAAAGAGCTGATGGCATTGGCAGTTTGCCCTGAGGGAGAAATATCCATTTCCTAACTGTGTTATGCAGAAAGGCGAATACGTGTTTCCAAACCACAACTCTTCGGTGTGAAGTTTATAAAAAAGAAAAAGGAAAGAAAGAGACAGACTTAGATATTTCTCGCATTTGACAGTCAATTGTCATGTCAGGCTGTCTTACCTCTTTATACATATTTAATGTAAACGCTTTATGACACCATTTCACAATCTCACGATCGTCAGAGGCTGGAATATACCTGTATTAAAAAACGCGAGACCGACTGGTTCCGAATTTGGCTGTGTTTGCTGGCGGGAACGGCGTGCCTGTGAACAGCGTGGCTGGGATTCAGATGTAATGGGTCCTGTGTTTATTTAAATGGTTTTTCCATCATGGGCTGTAAAACGAAGGAGTAAGACTCTGCTGCAGTAAACAGGCCCATGACTTACTGATTTATGGGCCATTAGGACCTGAGAGGCACTTTACTGCACTAAGCTAATCTGAGCTCTGCTGGCACTGCTGTGTGTGTGTGTGTGTGTGTGTGTGTGTGTGTGTGTGTGTGTGTGTGTGTGTGTGTGTGTGTGTGTGTGTGCGTGCGCATGTGCACACAGATAGTATTACACTAGGTTAAAGTAATAAGTTACATTTTGCCACGTTTGGGCCAGAAACACGCACACGCGAAAGTTCACAACCTCTGCAAAATCTAAGAAGTGAATCTGCATCACCACATTAAGCCCCCACAGGCAACAGTGTAAACCTGAGACATTAGTGGAGCAATAAGTAGGACCATCCCCTTAAAACCGATACCTCACAATCCCTCTGCAGTTCAGCTTAGAATTAATGACTCTCCTGCAGCAATCAGACACTGAAGCAATGCGATGATACCATTTGCATTAACACGCTCAAAGAGCTTTTCCTCACACATATATGACAGCCATGGTACCTTTGGCTACTGCACTTAATGGTGACTCGTTTTTTTTTTGCGAACTCTTGGCTTCCTGTTAATTACATTCACACACATCCTCTCTCAGAACAGAACCCAATGAGCCACTTCCAGCGTGGGTGTGACCCGGTTCCCTCATTGCCTATGGCGTTGGCCCATGATGGGCCATTCAGTTCCTCCAGCTGTCCCGCAGAAAGCTGTCCACCCCGGACAGGAGAGGCCTAAACTTCCGAGGGGTCAAACCTCCCATAGTCCCTCTCCCTTTAGGGGTCCATTAACATTTACAGCCTTTGATCATATAAGTCCGATGATCTTGCTGGAGGTGTGGATAACCTTTACCAAACAACTAAACAGAGCCTACAGAGGCCATAAGTTTGGCCGTACCACATGGATTTAAAAGGGCAACGTTGTCGTTTGGGACAGAGGAACGTATTATAATCGCTGTGATCTAAATGATTAATCCTGAGCTGAACCGGGGTTAAGTGGAGGTTATGCTGAAGCGACGAGTTTTCACGCCATTGTGTGTGTGCGTGTGTGTGTGTGTGTGAGGCTTCTCTCTCAGTAAGTGGTCTTGGGCGTTGATACACTTCCTGTATCATGTTGTTTTTTTTCTATGACAACAGCAATCCTGGTGAGTTTGAATCCCCAAACGTAAGGCTAGAAATATGCACAAAAGTCAGTGATGAAAACTTCATACTCTAACTGTGGAATCGTAAATGTCTAATGCACGACCAATACAATGGCCTCTTATAGATCGCTCATGCTATATTATTGTATTATAGTCCATGTATTCAGTCATACAGACCTTGTAGATTATGATTAGTGTTGTTATCCATCAAGCACACAGGAGGATCCATTCTGGAGTTGTCTGGTGATGCTATAGGTTCTGATCTGTGAAGCTCTCAGAAGGATTTCACAGTGTGATTGGGATTCAATGGATAAATGATCTACACTACATGTCACTGGCAATCTACAAACTACAGACTGTCCCATCAGCTCCTGTTCACGCTAAACGACGCCCTCAAAGCTTCCCAGAGCTGAAGGTTGTCCGAGTCAACCCTGATTTCTAATGACGACCGGTGACCTTGCACAGCATATACGACAGGATGGTCAGAAAACAAGAAATAAATGCTAATGTTGTGATATACGCTAACATAAATGTCTCTGAGGGATGATTGGAGAGTGAGCAAACCTGGAACAAATTACGTAACAGTTGGATTCACACAACGTGAAAATAAAGATTGAAGTACAACAGTTGATGCTGAACCAAAACTTCATATCGCACCACAATGACCTCAAGTGAATTCACATCAGGTACAACTTGCACATTGAAAAAAAAAAAAACCTTTTAAAGATGAAACTACTCAAACAATTTCGGTGCTCAAACGGGTCCAAATGTTTCTGGGCTGATGTAAGAAACTGTCAGGACACAGTAGGAAGCAAAGCATATGTAAAGTTATTTCTGCACAGTATCAATTGTAATTCATATAGCAACATTACTTTGAAAGATTTAAATATTTAAACAAAAGTAAAATTGAGTGTATGCTTTATCATCAAAACCTGTGTACTTTCCTATTAATCATTATAAAGACAGAACAACATAATATCAAATATCAGTGCGCTGTAATAAAACATTGGTACAATACTACATGATCTCATTGGCATGGAGTAAGTGGACTGTGAGTTATATCTGCTACCTTTACACCTACACCATGATTACATTACAGCACGGTAATACAGTATAATGAGTTATTAGTATTAGAGCTGTGGAGATGAACTCTGTAGAAAGGATGTTACTAGTAGACTCTCAGCATGGGTCTTGAGACAGAAGCTGTAATGGTGGCTGTTTGACCCGTCCGCCTGGCCTTTCAACGCACACGGGAGGAATGAGCAAAGACCTTGCTGCTGGGGTGAAAGACACACACACACACACACACACACACACACACACACACACACACACACACACACACACACACACACACACACACACACACACACACACACACACACACACACACATTTGTAGTGTAAAAAAAGTAAATCACCATATCAGCACCAGGTTTCTTGGGATTTCCTGAAAATGTATGAAAACATACACACACACACACACACACACACACACACACACACACACACACACACACACACACACACACACACACACACACACACACACCTCATTCTCCTGTGTTCTTTTCAAACACACAACAAATGGTGTGTGTCCAGGGCCAGGCTGGGAGCGGTGTGTGTTGGCTAGTGTAACGCTCCCCCTTCTCCAGCCCCTCAGCCCAGACACACTGAGGTCTGTCAGCTCTTTTCCTTCAGACAATACACTGTTTTATCATACTGTGAATTCTCCTCTGAGCGCACTGCCATTTTACAAGCCACTGAACCTCTACAGATAAGCCTATATGGAACAGGAGACAGAGTGGCTGGCCATAAAGAGAAATGTACTGAGAGAGAGAGAGAGAGAGAGAGAGAGAGAGAGAGAGAGAGAGAGAGAGTATGTCTGTGTTGTGTGTGTGTGTGTGTAGTGGGGAGGTGTTAATACCATACAATCATGATGAAGTATTGAATGATTCAACGATGTAACTGAATATGATTTTGTTACAATAAAATATGCATTTTACTGAGCAAGTGAAATGTATTACATACACACACATGCTTGCCTGCAGGAATATGGTGGAAATGTTGCAGGTGTAAGTTACACACACACACACACACACACACACACACACACACACACACACACACACACACACACACACACACACACACACACACGCACACACACACACACACACACACACACACACACACAAATGCACAAAAACTCACAAGTGGTGAAAAGAGAAAAGAGGTTCATTAGCACTGAATAAATAAAAATGTCTGTGGATGCAACTTCCAGGGATGGAAAATGTTAGTATACTGTTCATAGATAAACTGTGTACAGTTTACACTAGATGAAACCGGTGCACCACTGAATAGTGGTGAGTGGTGACACACTGGAGCTGATCTGCTGAACTCGAGCACTCTCTGAAATCACTCTGATATCACTCTCTGAAATCACTCTGATATCACTCTCTGAAATCACTCTGATATCACTCTCTTAAACCACTCTGATATCACTCTCTGAAATCACTCTGATATCACTATCCGAAATCACTCTGATATCACTCTCTGAAACCAGTCTGATATCACTCTCTGAAATCACTCTGATATCACTCTCTGAAACCACTCTGATATCACTCTCTGAAATCACTCTGATATCACTCTCTGAAATCACTCTGATATCACTTTCTGAAAGCACTCTGTTAAAGCCAGTGTGGCTGGGGTTTGATAACACGAATTCAGGATGTGTAAATATGATTCTTTTTACCATGAAAAATGTGAAGGTTTAACTGAAATAGTGCATTCAGCTATGTATACACATGCTTACTTGAAGGATCCTCTTGAAAGGGATTGGAGTGACACACATATAAAGACACACGGGTAGTTGAGGTTCATTAGCACTGAATAAATAAACGTTTCTAAGAAAGGTGTGAAAGAACTTTAGAAAGTCCTGTAGCTTTTGAAACATCAAATAAAAGGAATAAAAAGGAAGTGAATGCATGTAATGTGTTCTCAGAATATGGAGACATACTGTATTTGGACATTTATTCATCACAGCTGTTGTTATGTGTGTGTGTGTGTGTGTGTGTGTGTGTGTGTGTGTGTGTGTGTGTGTGTGTGTGTGTGTGTGTGTGTGTTTTGGTCTTTTGTGAATGCTATATGAAAAATCATGTCTGTGAATGTGTTATGTGTTCACAGTAGGGAGTAATTCAAAGAGCTTTGTGTGCATGCAGTGTGCTTGTGTGTGTGTGTGTGTGTGTGTGTGTGTGTGTGTGTGTGTGTGTGTGTGTGTGTGTGTGTGTTGATATAATCCTTGTCCAGGGTATCTGGCTGGCTGATGAGGACAGCAGGTCTGGTACAGGGGCCCGCTGGAGGCTAAGAGACTGACGGGCCCTTTCTCAACCATTCGGACCCACTCTTAACAAGTGAGTGCAGGGCACCAGGCCAAAAACCAGGAGAGGGGGCTCTGTGTGTGTGTGTGTGTATGTGTGTGTGTGTGTGTACAAAAAGAGAGCCAGGCGCCTGTAGCACACTGAGGCTTCTGATTGTTCAAACGCCCTAGAGCAGTGTGATACACAACTGTGTTTTTTTGAAGCCTTTTTCTTCTGCCCAGTTCACCAATCACCAGCACAGGCTCATGTGCCTCAAGAGTGTACCAAACACATTCATGTCCTTTGACACACATTTCACCTAACAAAGATCTCTGGTGTTAATGATACATTAAATAGCACAGAACAAATTATAGGCCACCTTAAAATCCTGGCCTAAAACGTGTTACGACACAATACGTTATCATAGCCATGAATGTGCAGGTGTAGGCTAAACTCAATCAACAGCATGTCTGAATTTGAAATGCCTGTTGTGTTATATCAGGGAAAAGATAAAAAAAACAATAAACAGTCACAATTCATTGCAAAACATTGCAAGAGCCTTTCAGTTTAATTCACACGTAACAAACAGAACTGGACCTCATTGCAATCAAGGGGAAAATTGTGATTTACTCTCCAAGAACCACTAATGGCTTTGATATGGTGTCCTGCTGAACTAGCACAAAACACACGCTGTGTTCGGATAATAAAAGGACTTTCACATATTCGAACTTCTTCAAGCTAAGGCGAGCCCGGGGGAGTCCACAGAATGGGGTTCTGCTCTCTTTAAGTGGAACTTTTTTTTTTTTTTTACTGACTCTGAGCCTTTTCAGGATTAAGTGTCCAGTACGGGGTGTGAACATACATATTAAGTTCTTATTCCCACCCTGGTGCAGTGTCTGAGCTGATACACCGTACGACCGTCTAAGACGTGTTGCTGGTGCTGCAGTCTGCAGTCTGGGTTCGGTCTTACACCAGTACTATCTGCTTTTGATTCGCCTTCCTGGGTACCATCTGTTAACACATCTTTAACACCCAGCTACCCAGCAGACGCACATCCTGGGACGTCCTCTTGCCAGAGCCGAACACACCATCTTCACAAAATAGCTACAACTGTCCGTCGGCACCGGAGCTCCGAGGACGTGGGCGTAGATCCCATCATGCAGACGCCGAACGGAAGCCTCTCCAGATCCTCAAACCTTCTCTTTCACTTCCTGCCTTGCCAGATGCTCTACTCATTTTCTCAGGCTGCTTTGTAGATGCTATTGGAAAAAAAATTATATATATATATATATATATATATATATATATATATATATATATATATATATATATATATATATAAATAAATAAAAAACAAGGTTTGTAATTTCAATGTAGCCTTCCGGGTCTCCTTCTGTCTCTTGTACTTCTCAATTTTTTTGTCTTTGTCCCTCACTGAGATGGAAACCTTTGCCGTTTCTGATAGAACCTTCTTGGGGGGGTAGAGTCCAGTGAATCTGCTCATCTCCCCAGGGAGCGTGGCGAAAGAGCATCACTGAGAGCAATAATGTGTGAATCTTACACGGCTGAACGGCAGAGGGACCGTGGCTAAAGAACGTCATGGCCTGACAGAATGGGAAAACGTTAGAGTGGTTAACAGGCTCAGGGGCAACGTGCAAGTCGGATTCTTTTCTTCTTCCCAAAATGCTCTTTGAACATTTAAATCGCTGCTGTAAATGGTATTGTGTGGCAGTGTAAATAATGCATGCTATACCACAAGGTTTTTGAGCCTGGGTGTCACACCTAGCTCCGCCCCCTTCCTGTCTGTCTGGCCTGGCTCCTCCTCCTCTGGTCTTCTATGTTTAGTCCTGCCTGTTTTTGTTTCATTGGTTTCAGCTGTTGCTTGTTTGAGTGTTCGTTTAGGTTTGTATAAAGTCCTTGTGTTTTGGGTTTTCTTTGTGGGTCAATGTTTGTTGGAGTCAGAGTTATATGCTTCTGTGGTTCGTGTTTTCTATCAAGTTCTTGCTGATGCTATTGTTTGTATGTTGTTGTAGGGATTAGGGTTTTCGTGTGCTTCTGTGTTTGTGTGGAAATCAGAGTCTTGTGGTGCGTGTGGTTTATGTTTCCATCTGGTTCTTGTGAGTTCTACTGTTTGTATATTGATGTCTAAGTTAAGTTTTGGTTGTGCTACTGTTTGGTTATCTTCCTCTGTGTGATAGTAGCTGTGTGTACTTAGTTCTTGTGTCTATGTGTGAGGTTCGCTTTTGTTATGTTCACGTTTCCCTTTGGATGTTTGGTTTGCCTGGTGTTGTGCACGGTTAGTTGTGGTTGTTACATTTCCTTACGTTGCAGTCTAGCTATGTGTCGCCCTGTGTGATTGTGTTCAGTTCTAGTAGCTTACGTGTTCTGTGTTTCCTGGTATAGAGTGTTGTGTAGTATTCTTATGGTTTTCGTTTCCGTATTGTCTCATCGTATGTTTTGGTTCTTTGTATGTATTCATCCTCATGTGCTTTGTGTAATACAAGTGTCCTTTCGTGAGTATCTGTAGTCTGTTTGTCGTTGCTTTATTAATATGCCACGTAAGAGCAAAGCGCTTCGTGCGAATACCACACGGTTAGCCAGTATGGCTTCCGCTAGTGGCTGTGAGTCCCGCTCTCTTGCGCCTGTGCGTCCGCCCCCTGATCATGGCACAACCCCGACGTTACACTGGGAAATATTTTTTACAGATTTACAAGAGAGCAAGCATGACACAGGCTAATATAACCCCATAAAACTTCACCAGAGATTGATAAATATATGATTACCTCACGCAGAGTATTAATTCTCACACGTAACACTGACAGAGTCATAGAATGAACATTTATGGCCGTACGTGGAGAGTGAATGGCAGTAATGATGCCGGGACACTGGGGGGGAGGGGGCGGGTGTTGGGGGTGTCGCTTCTAGGCTGCTGTTCTGTGTGTGTGTTGGTGTTCAGGCTGCTGTTCTGTGTGTGTGTTGGTGTTCAGGCTGCTGTTCTGTGTGTGTGTTGGTGTTCAGGCTGATGTTCTGTGTGTGTGTTGGTGTTCAGGCTGATGTTCTGTGTGTGTGTTGGTGTTCAGGCTGCTGTTCTGTGTGTGTGTTGGTGTTCAGGCTGCTGTTCTGTGTGTGTGTTGGTGTTCAGGCTGATGTTTTGTGTGTGTGTTGGTGTTCAGGCTGATGTTCTGTGTGTGTGTGTGTGTGTGTGTTGGTGTTCAGGCTGATGTTCTGTGTGTGTGTTGGTGTTCAGGCTGCTGTTCTGTGTGTGTGTTGGTGTTCAGGCTGATGTTCTGTGTGTGTGTTGGTGTTCAGGCTGATGTTCTGTGTGTGTGTTGGTGTTCAGGCTGCTGTTCTGTGTGTGTGTTGGTTTCCAGGCTGCTGTTCTGTGTGTGTGTTGGTTTCCAGGCTGCTGTTCTGTGTGTGTGTGTTGGTGTTCAGGCTGATGTTCTGTGTGTGTGTTGGTGTTCAGGCTGCTGTTCTGTGCGTGTGTTGGTTTCCAGGCTGCTGTTCTGTGTGTGTGTTGGTGTTCAGGCTGATGTTCTGTGCGTGTGTGTTGGTGTTCAGGCTGCTGTTCTGTGCGTGTGTTGGTGTTCAGGCTGCTGTTCTGTGTGTGTGTGTTGGTGTTCAGGCTGATGTTCTGTGTGTGTGTGTTGGTGTTCAGGCTGCTGTTCTGTGTGTGTTGGTGTTCAGGCTGATGTTCTGTGTGTGTGTTGGTGTTCAGGCTGATGTTCTGTGTGTGTGTTGGTTTCCAGGCTGCTGTTCTGTGTGTGTGTTGGTGTTCAGGCTGATGTTGTGTGCGTGTGTGTGTGTGTTGGTTTCCAGGCTGCTGTTCTGTGTGTGTTGGTGTTCAGGCTGCTGTTCTGTGTGTGTGTGTGTGTGTTGGTTTCCAGGCTGCTGTTCTGTGTGTGTGTTGGTTTCCAGGCTGCTGTTCTGTGTGTGTGTTGGTGTTCAGGCTGATGTTGTGTGCATGTTCTGTTTGGCTCGTAGAGGGAGACGTTCTTCACCTCTGCCAGCATTGGATGGGCAGAGATCAGAGTCCCGCCTGCATGAGGTGGGGTACTGCTGTTGCCTGGCAATGGTGGGCGAAGAGGGTGGGAGGGGAGGGGGGGGGCAGGGAGAGGTGGACATGGGTGTGTGTGTGTGTGTGTGTGTGTGTGTGTGTGTGTGTGTGTGTGTGTGTGTGTGTGTGTGTGAGGGTTGGGGGGTTGGCTTGGGAAGAGAGTCGAGGCACTCTGGCTGTGGAGGCTTATGTGCTGGGGAGCATTAAGGAGGCTGATGTCTGGTTTTGAAAGGCCATTGTGTCGACATTCCCTTGCATATTATGAGGTGTTTCATGTGGTTTGTGAAGGGATGCGCATTTGTTTAAAAGAAGCTTCTGTTTGTGTGTGGCTGGGTGTGACTGTCTGAGCGTGCTGAGGGGAGCTGGTTGTTCCAATTGCTGACTGGAAATGGCTTTTCTATCTCCTATCAGAAACTGAATATATCCCAGTTCCTGTCAGCCATGGCGGGGATTCAGCTGGGGGGGGGGGGGGGGGGGGGGGAATCTGTGTGTGCACACAGCGGTTATCTGATTACATAGGGTAGTGTGTGTGTGTGTGTGTGTGTGTGTTGGGGAGAGGGGGAGTATGTGTGAAAAAAATGAGAGAGAGAGAGAGAGAGAGAGAGAGAGAGAGTTCTCCCCACATAGCTGGTAGCTGCTTGACAAAAAAATATTGTACATCAGGCCCAGCCTGATATAAACACAATTATAGTCAAAATCCTAAAATCAAATCCTTCAAAAATTAAATTACATCACTTGTTGGAACCTATAAAAACACAAGCATGAAGTAAAATGCTCTCAATATGCCTGTGTGTAAAAGGAGGGAACACTGAGGTGAACTTCATTATCACAGGGCCTACAATAAAACAGTATTACCAAGGCTAACAACAGAGAGGATACGACTTCTTGCTTCTTATGAAACATTCAAATATTTAATACTGAAATTTAAATTACACATAACAAAACACACACACACACATACCAAAAGTTCACACCCTCTACAGAATCTAAGAAGTGAATCTGCATCACCACATTAATCCCCCACAGGCAACAGTGTAAACCTGAGACATTAGTGGAGCAGTAAATAGGACCATCGCCTTAAAACTGATACCTCACACAAAGCCTTATACAAATAAAATAAAAAATAGTGTTTATTTTATTCTTTCTTTTTCTCTTACTATTTTGTAGTTCCTCTAATTAGATATTCCCACTCATGGCCTTTGACAACTTTGACGTTTAATCTTTCTGTAACCAAACTGATGCTTCTTAAATCTCTTTCTGTTAGTCCTCATCATTTCAGTCATGCTTTGGCAATCCTCTAACTAACTATAATCATGCCAGTACAGCTTAGTGAATTAAACTGAATTGAGATTAAAGACTGAGATCTTTTTGGTGGGTGAAATGTTGAAAAAGTTTCCATATAAATTCGTAAATCCATGTTGAAAGCAGCCTGGTTAAGAAATACTGAACATGGATGTGTACGGAGTTCACACGACCCTTTGATACACGCACGGCTCGGCAGTGGGCGTCCGCGCTCACCTGGACATGCCACAGCACGCGAACCATTCAGAACTCAGAACGCGCTACGTAGGATCGAAGATTCAATAGGCCTAATCCTTCAAAAGCATTTGAATTTTGTCTTTATAAAAAATATGGGCTTTTAGAGTGTGAGTGTAACAACAAAGAGATCCAAAGGGTGTGTGTGTGAAAGAGAGAGAGAGAGAGAGAGAGAGAGAGAGAGAGAGAGAGAAGAGACAGACAAAACATTCAAGGCAGGCTTAAGAAATATAATACACAGCACCTAAAAAGGCTTAAAAGGTAAGAAACATGTAAAAAGGTAAAAGCAACATAATAAATGAAGTTGGTGACTTTAAACGTGTGTGTTTCAACACATGATCCTCAGTATAAATGAGGAGAAAACATCACAGTGGTAAAAGATGTAAAGCACTGGGCCATGGGGCACCAGGCAGGAGATGCTAGTTTAAGCTGGGTGAAAAAAAAAGTGATTTTCCCTAAAGCTACTTCTGGATACATCTGAACCACATAACATTACACGCAGCTTCCTACCTTCATAACCGGCCCAGCTGCCGTAGAAAAAGGAGCTTTTCTCACATAAAGCATGGATCTTCATATATCACAGAGATGGTGAGACAGACTGGAGTGGTAAATGCAAGTGTTACGTGCAGTGACAGCAAGAACTGATTGTGTGATTTCGCTGCCTAGTCAATCACGGTGAAGCTTAGCTTGGCTCTGATTAACACCATGCGTGAGCGATTGCCACTGGCATGTATTTAGAGGAGATTTTTACCAGCTGCTTTCTGTGAGGATCAGAGAGGCTCCTCACACTGACAGCTGAGGCGGTCTGAACTTCTGCAGAACCTGCAGACGTGTGAGCGTTCGCAGATCCCGGCGACCGTCTCCAAATCCTCGGTAAATAGCGCGTCCCCTGCAGCGGGGCCTGCTCCAGCACCATCCCATCCCACGGTGGGTTTTCAATCGGGGCCTCGGTGGACCCTCCTGATCATTACAAAACACCACCCCAGGAGCGCAGGCCGACCGAAAAAGTTCTCGGCAGTAGTTTTGAAACGAGCGGAGAGCCGGTGTCGGCTTTCCCGGCGCTGAGCGGAGCGGGCTCTGTGTTTCCGTCGGGCTCGGTGCTGTTGGGCGCTCATCAGCTCTCGTGTCCGTCCTCACAGATATGCCAAGAGATGGTGGACGAGGGTCTGCAGCAAGAGCTTCAAGAGGAAAGTGAAGAAATGTTCTCCCTCCCTCCATCTCCCTCCCTCTCTCTCTCTCTCTTTTCCTGTCAGTCTTTTTCTGTGTGTGTGTGTGTGTGTGTGTGTGTGTGTGTGTGTGTGTGTGTGTGTGTGTGTGTGTCTTTGTGTTCATTTCAGTAAATTTTCAGTAAAAATGATAAACAACAATGTCAGGATGTGTGAAATGGTCCTGGTGAGGTGTTCAAGGCTACTGATCATCTAAAAAATGAAAGAGTAAAAATGTTTATTTTTGGTTACTAAGGTTAAGTACAGTATTATGTTTGTGAAATTCATATTATATATAAACGGAGTGTGAACATTTGTATTATATATAAAATGTGTGTTTGTGTTTGTAACCAGGAGAGGGGAAGCCATGGGAGAGAAAAGGGGAGAGATGAAGAGTGTGAGGAAGAGTGTGATGAAGAGTGTGAGGAAGAGTGGGATGAAGAGTGTAAGGAAGAGTGTGAGGAAGAGTGTGAGGAAGAGTGTGATGAAGAGTGTGAGGAAGAGTGTGATGAAGAGTGTGAGGAAGAGTGGGATGAAGAGTGAGATGAAGAGTGTGATGAAGAGTGTGAGGTACGGTGTTATGAAGAGTGTGAGGAAGAGTGTTATGAAGAGTGTGAGGAAGAGTAGGATGAAGAGTGTGAGGTAGGGTGTTATGAAGAGTGTGAGGAAGAGTGGAATGAAGAGTGTGAGGAAGAGACAGACAGAGGGAAGCCTCGAGCAGGGTGACGTCATACTGCAGGGAGAAACAACCCGGGGTCAGGACAGCTGTGGTAGCCAACGCTGTTACGGGACCCCCGATGGGGAGCGGACGAGCTCCTGTGGTGTCATGCTGTCTGAAGCGCTTTCTTACCCTGCAGGAGCGTGTGCTGATGACCGCAGCCTGTGGACGGCTGAGTTCAACCACTCCCCTCATGGTGCAGAGAAGCGAGAGGTGAAAACGTTTTGCGGGGACATTACAACAGCCACCAAGGTCACTGATATCAGCCCAAAACAAAAGCACATCTGCAGGTGATGCCTAACGTGAGAGCTTCAAGCTGAGACTGTTGCTGAGGACATCTGAGCACACCAGCTGACCAAGAGACCCGGTCGCTCACCCGCCACTTGACACGAAAATGGGACACATATGTTTTACCGGAAGCATTGCTGCGGGCCGTCCCTGACCACCAGCCCCGAGTCTGAGCGGGCGGACGGACACTAAGGCCCTAACACGAAGCGCAACACGGCAAAGAACCCAAGAATTTGCTGGCTACATCAGTGGGCTATTTTCAAAAGGATCAACGTCTTACGAGAACAAATGGATATAAAAGGCTAGTTTGGAGGACAAAGGCAGACAGCTGGCGTGCTGGGATTTCATTTCAAATGGTGTTTGCGTTTCAAAAACGCAGTTTCTATTATAAACAAACGTCACTTCAAAGAACGATTCTAATTCACAGAGAAGCTGCAGGGGCTTTCATCTCCTAAGCTCATCGTCGGGCAGAACGACGGAGGTGGAGACAGAGCTGATGTCTCTCAGCCAAAGACTCCAGTGGAGGGTAGAAGGTTTATTTGATTCAAAAGAGTCTCTATACTCCTTTTCGAACATAAAACATGCTGATTTAGTGAGCAAACATAGGAAACTTCAAAACCCTGGGCCCACTTTTGCTTACAGTTAAGCAAGAATCTAAACCATCATTAGACACACGTGGTTTGTTAAACGGTGGGTGCAGGATAAAATGAGCCGCTATGTTAAGATATGTTGGAAGACAGGCCTGTCTTTCACTGGTAAGTTGCTAAATAATTTTTTATATATGTGGGAAAAACGGTTATTTGCTTAAAAACAAAAACAACTGCAGGAGATTCTGTCTCCGCACACAGATGCCCACTCTCTCTGTGCTTATGGTGAACTTCACAAAGTTTGAAATATGTCTAATGCTAGAGTTAGACACCAAGCATATTGTATCAGGCGAAAATATGTGGTGGTGTGAGTGATGTCACTGACATATCCTGTGCATTCTCCCCGTGGGTGCCTGCTCTCAGGAAGAGTGTGAACTACAACGCCTGCCAAGTCGCCAGAAGTCAAGTCACACGGAAATAATTCCATACTGCTCTTCATGCAGCGCTAACCACCGTTGCCATGGCGTCTCTGCCACTCATCTTCCTGTGCGCCTCCCCCCCCCCCCCCTCCCCACGCTGGGGTAGAATAAGGCGGTGAAATGATTCTTAATGTGCACTCGAGCAGAAAGCACCTAATTAGTCAGGATGTCAGTTCTAGATATGTGTAATTCCCATGTTTTAGATATCATTACATCAATGGCGCGTAAGTATCTGTGCACGTCTGCGTGTGTGTGTGTGTGTGTGCTCACTTTCGGGCACACACGTAGGTGTCTGCAGATGTGTGCACATACATATAAACCCAATTGATATGAATGTAAAGAGAGAGTCCCCTACTTTAAATGTATTCAGGACAGATGAGGTTTTGAAATGCGTGCGTCCTCCTGCATGCACATCGTGGATACATGCCTAACGTTTTCAAATAGTCCCAATCCGACACAGACAAGCCTCTCTGAGAATCCCCTCCTGCGGTCTTACAAAACTATACATTTAAAGCAGTTCAATTCTCTACCAATGCAGCAGATGAGAGGGGGAGCGTATTAAAAGTGACGGGGAGTCCACTGGCCTCGTCCCCGGTGCCCACACAGTCTGTGTGGATCTACGGGCGACTGGGGCCCATGCGTTATGGACCTGCAGAAATAAACAATGCTGACCTGCGACTTCAAAAGAGGCAGCGTGTGCGTGAAACAGCTTATTCGCTCTGGGTTTGGGGACGGGGTTATGGGAGCGGGGTTATGGGGGCGGGGTTATGTGGGCGGGGTTACGGGAGGAGAAGGCAGTTCGAGTGGATTTTACCATCACAGAATGATGCAGAATGTGCTCATAAGTAGCCTGTAGCTACGCCCCGTTTCACCCATGTTTTGCAGAAGTCTCCTATGTGGTCCGAGTTAAGCTGGAGTTGATATAAAGCACTTTATAAAACCAAGGAGGCTAAGTGGGGAACTCGGTTCCAGCTCTTATTTCTGCTCTGATTGGTACTCTGATGGGAGGAGCCGGTTGGTAAAATGTCATTTACACAGCACTGATGGACTGAACTGGTTCTTAAAGGCGAGCGCGTTTGAGATCTGCGGTGCTGTGCTGCTGTGGATGTTCTCACAGTATCTCTGAAGCTTCCATAAAAAAATGTGTAAGAGATGAAGTCAGGGGGTTATACTGAACACAGAACACACACACACACACACACACACACACACACACACACACACACACACACACACACACACACACACACACACACATTTTGACAGATGTAGAGAGGTATGCAGGATGTGCGTGTGCATAACAAACAAAATATTAATTATGAGAAAGACAGTATCACGTAGAATAACCAGATGGGGATGTTTAATTGTGTTTTCTTTGAAAATACGTGTAAGCTTAATTATCTACGAATTTAATTATATGTAATTTTGAAAGCACATTAGCATAGAAATAAGACTTCATGTTGTTTTTGTTCATATGTGAAATCCGGTCAAAAGGAATATAAAATACAGAATCCCACTGGATTCTGACTCTGGTACCTAATAAAACCCAAACAGCAATTAGTGCCCTAAGATTTCAATGGACTGTATGACTGAACAGATTGAATAGAATGCATAACGTTTTATAATTGAATGCAGGAGCTGAAGGTAAAGTGTGTTTAAAGGTAACGGTTGTGTGAGGTAGAAATGTCTGATAGATTACATGTCCACTTCGTCCTGCCTGCAGTTCCCTTATCACTGTTGGACCAGTCTACCAGGCTAACTCTGTAATCCTCCCTTTGTGCTCCCTCTCTCTCTCTCTCTCTCTCTCTCTCACACACACACACACACACACACACACACACACACACACACACACACACACACACACACACACACACACACACACACACCCTTTCTCATTCCACCAATCCTTTCTCCTTAAAAGATCTCTGCATCTGCCTCTCCCTCCTCCCTCATTCTCCTCCTTCTGTTAAGATATGCCTCCTCTTTTCCATTTCATATCTCCCTCGCTCGCACGCTCCTCCATTCCTCCTCCCACTTGCTCCCTCTTTCCGGTGCCACCTCAATCATCTTATCCCCACAGCCTCAGGCTAGCCCGTATCACAGGGGATGGAGAGCAATTTGTTGCGTTTTCACTCTGTGGCCGGTGCTGGTCGTGGAAGCCCCGCTTCAGGACAGCCGGCCCGCCTGGGAGGGGATTAGCCCAGTGTGATTACTCGACTCAGGGGCCAACTAGTTAACCACACACACGCATACACACACATGCAGACACGCACACACAGACCTGCACACACCTGCAAACCCACATCCACCCACACATGCACCCACACAGACACACAACCACATATTCAGCCACACAGGCACAAAACCACACAGACACACAACCACACAGACACACAACCACATATTAACCCACACAGACACAAAACCTCACAGACACACCCCCACACATCCACCCACACAGACACACAACCACACATCCACCCACACAGATACACAACCACATATTCACCCACACAGACACACAACCACACATCCACCCACACAGATACACAACCACATATTTACCCACACAGACACACAACCACATATTCACCCACACAGACACAAAACCTCACAGACACACCCCCACACATCCACCCACACAGACACACAACCACATATTCAGCCACACAGGCACAAAACCACACAGACACACAACCACACAGACACACAACCACATATTAACCCACACAGACACACCTACACCCACACAGACACACAGCCACACAGGCACAAAACCACACATAGCACAGATGCACCCACACAGGCACACAACCACACATTCACCCACACAGACATATATAAACACATTATAATGCACTTAATACACTTATCAAAATTCACTAATTACACATATTTCATGTCTAAAAATATATGAACATACAGTGTAATCCTTAAATCCTAAAGTGTACTCCTGTCTGTCAGAATTAAAATGGAAGAATGGCTGAAGTGAAGGTTTTACATATTTACATATATACATACACACTCAGGTTTTACATATTTACATATATACATATACACTCAGGTTTGACATCTTTTTTAAGAATCACAGCCTACACATTACATTTTAGAGGGCACATAAACAATTGTACTAATTACTGTAGTCGTGAATATAATTACATTTGGTATCTGGTTGTAAAGCCACGTCTGTGCTCTCTCCATCCTTCTCTCCTGTGCTCTCTCCATTCCTCCCATGCTCTCTCCATCCCTCTCTCCTGTACTCTCTCCATCCCTCTTTCCTGTACTCTCTCCATCCCTCTTTCCTGTACTCTCTCCATCCCTCCCTCCTGTGCTCTCTCCATTCCTCCCATGCTCTCTCCATCCCTCTCTCCTGTACTCTCTCCATCCCTCCCTCCTGTGCTCTCTCCATTCCTCCCATGCTCTCTCCATCCCTCTCTCCTGTGCTCTCTCCATCCTTCTCTCCTATGCTCTCTCCATTCCTCCCATGCTCTCTCCATCCCTCTCTCCTGTGCTCTCTCCATCCCTCTCTCCTGTACTCTCTCCATCCCTCTCTCCTGTGCTCTCTCCATCCCTCTCTCCTGTACTCTCTCCATCCCTCCCTCCTGTGCTCTCTCCATTCCTCCCATGCTCTCTCCATCCCTCTCTCCTGTGCTCTCTCCATCCCTCCCTCCTGTACTCTCTCCATCCCTCTCTCCTGTACTCTCTCCATCCCTCTCTCCTGTGCTCTCTCCATCCCTCCCTCCTGTACTCTCTCCATCCCTCTCTCCTGTACTCTCTCCATCCCTCTCTCCTGTGCTCTCTCCATCCCTCCCTCCTGTACTCTCTCCATCCCTCTCTCCTGTGCTCTCTCCATCCCTCCCTCCCTCCCTCTCCCCACTCCTCCTCTCCCAGCTCTGTACTGACTGGGCCTCTTGTCAGTAGTCTTCAGTAAGTGAAATGTCTGTGGGTGAGATGTGGCCAGTCAATACTCCTCCTATTTTTGGCCCTGAGTATCTCCACAGTTGTCTCAGAAGTGCTGTCTTGCTCCAAAGTGAAGCTTTTGTTTCTGCTAACGGCAAGTTCCACTGGCAGCCCTACATGTGCATGACACCATGTTTCAGTGATGAGGTGGAGTGGGTTAGATCCTCACAACACTGCCCCCCCCCACACACACACACACACACACTTCTCGTCATTCCCATGGCGCATGGTAATCCTTGTTTCACTGTATACAGGGCTTTATTCCACAACTGAATTTTTCTTTAGCACTACTGTAACCGTTTTTGGTTGCTTACCAACGGTTTGCATCTAATGATAAACCTGTGGCATCATACTAGAATTGTATTTTCTTTCTTTTTTTTCTCTGCATGCAAATGTTTCTTTCTTAGGTTTGCAGTATCTCATCCTGAACATTGTTCTTGACCCGCTGAGATTTTTTCTTAATTGCTGACCGTCATCATCTTCCACTTGTTTCCTGTCGCTGAGCTATTGTGCATTCCCGCTTCTTGACTATGTACCAAGCAGGTGACTTCTATTTCCAATGGAAATAGAGCAGGAGGCTAGCCATTTCAGGCTAATGTTTTAGTGCTACATCTGTGGACGCTACATATGAGCTGTTATCATCGTCGTGCTTGGTATGTCAGCATAGTGTTGATGTCCTTGCCCCACAAATGGTTTTAATCTACTCATTTTAAAGTCATTTTAGGTGAATCAGAAGATTCTGGGGGAAAAAAAAAAACGAGTACTTTATTTTTTCATTTTCATCACTTTAACTGTCAACTCATGTCTTTAACACTTCCTCAGGCTTCCCAATGAAAAATAACAGCAAGATGCTTCAGAATCACATCAAACCTCTAGAATTCACTCCAGACCTTATTCTGCCTTCTTGTCAGATTAACTAATTGAAGTAACAACACGCAGTTGGCTAACAATTAACCACCCAATTACAGAAATTCTTGTGGTATCCTGAAAGGGGTTGCTGGGAGCAGCCTGTAAAAGGGCCAGGATTCATGGTTTGCCCAATGCAGCTGTAAATATCCTGAAACAAAAGCTATTTTACAGTTTAACCTCGTGTCTCTTGTTTCAATTCAAACGCAATGAGTTCAAGTGCGGAGTCAAAACAGGGCCGACTGTGCTGCCGTTCACTTCGGCCCAGGCGTCTCTGAGACAGTGGACGGTGCGCCGGGTTAATGATCGATGTCTATGGCTACACAGACTCCATCTCACTCCTCTCTTACTCCCAAACTGAACCACCGCTCCACTTCAACACACCACACCAAGAGGACAACAGGTTCTGGACCTGGTCAGCCCTGGCCATCCTGACGGACCTCCTGTAGAACCACGATGGGAATATGCCACTCTCTTAAGCTCCACCCTCTTTGACCTCTAACCTTATTAATGAACTCTGAATATTCTACTTCCTGCAGGCAGGCATAATTCCCTGTGAAGGTCCTGCTGCTAACAGTGAACGTATTCTTGGTATTTAAGTGAAAGTAGCAGTTAAAGGTAAGCTAATATTCACCCTTGGTGTCTACTCTTTAACACGTCTGTCCCAGGGGCGTTACGCGGGGTGAAGAAGGAAGCAGACAGAGAGAAGAGAAAAAAAGTGTTGGGAAAATAAGTTAGTGAAGCGTGAAATCATGCCCACCCCTCTCTGTAATTTAGCTTTAAGACTGGGTTCACAGGCAATGATTTCAATCCCCCCAGGCTCCCCCTTAATACACTATTTTAAAGTCATGGCCCTGTGCCTTATTTATCTTCAATTGTGTCTTACGCAGTCCAATATTTCCCACTGCTGAATACATTTAGCCTCCCTAGGCTTGTTGATCTAGGGAGTCACTCTCCCTCCCTTTTCTCGTTTTGTTTCTCTCTCTCTTTCTCCCTCTGTCTCTTCCTGCCCCTCTCCCGCACTCCGTCTCCTTCTTCTTAGCCAGATGGATTGATTTTTGTTTTGCTGGGTGGTGTTATGCGGGGCAGTGGACTGAGTCGATGTGATTACATCGGTCCCCTCTCTCCTGAGCTTTCACGCTTGTCTCCTGCAGCAGACCAGTGTCGGCCGTGGGTCTTTCCCTGGTTCATGGGTCAGTAAGTGCCCTGTTCCAGCAGACAGTGGACAGAAGACCACTTGGGCACTTGGCTCAGGAGGTCAGGTAAACAGATCACCACCATAATCCACCAGAACACGCTTGTGACACGGACTGGACAGGGGAACACACGTGTGCACCCAGGGAACAGGCACTAAGACAATAGAATCCTTATGATTCTTTGCATATGTTGTTTTTTGCCAGTAGATATACTGCAAAAAAGTAAGATAATCTATGCCATTTTATTGATAAAATGTAAATAACCCTCTCCCGGGTGCAGCCAGACCTGGGTCTTTCTCTTTATTCTATTTACTGTGGTTACTTAGCCGAGCTGTGTTAGGCATGTAGTAGATGATGTGCGGTCCCGGTGAGCAAGCAAAGTTCAGTCTTGTGTCTTTTCAAAAGCCACAAAAGAACGATGAGATAATTGTCTTCTTCAGCTCTTGTCTTAGACATGTACGCCTACGCCGGTTCTGCTTCATTAGCCTGTACATGCGGTGAAACGACACCAGTTGTTACAGAAGAAAGTTAAATGGTACAACAGCAAGGCAATCGTGTGTTATGGTCAAAGTCTAACATAGTTTTGGCCTGCTTGGGGTAACAGTACAATCTGGCATCTCCGCTGTAGTTATATCTCCAAGCTCCCTTCTCTGGCACCTGTGCTCAACCAGTGACCCCGCCCCTGAGCGGCCCCGCCCCTGATTGACCCCGCCCCTGAGTGACCCGCTACCAGCCAAAGTGCTCTTCACACTAGAGGTCTGCATTCCCGCGGTAATCCCGCGGGTCCCGACAGAATATCTTGCGGCGCGGGACAGAATTTAATTGTTATTGGCGGGAGCGGGAGTTGAATTAGTCCAGGCGATGCGGGAGCGGGACCACATATACATGTAGAAAAATCCCGCAAATTAATAGTCTAGAAAATTATAATAATAACAACGCAATTATTTCCATGCATAAGGAACAGGACGAAAACAACTAATCATTCAGTAAGTAAGCAATAAACTAATTCAAAATATTGGCTAAGCAACTGATCACGTGAACATGAAGTGTGCATCATTTTGTCATTTTGATACAGAAATGGCAGAGACTGTAGACCAGGGGTCGGCAACCTTTGAGACATGGAGTGCCAACTTTAACATGTCCAGTCAATGAGTGTGCCACTATGGCGGCGAGTTTAAATTGTTGACCGAGGAGGGGGGGAGGTGTAAATCGACACAAAAAGTATTATATCGCGATCGATCGCCAAGTTTAAACGCCTCCGTTCGCGCGAGGTGTGCGTGCGGAGTAGCGCGCTACGGTCACTCGCGAAAGTATAATCCATTAATATAATAATTTATATTAAAATATATATTTTTGCTGATGCTGGTCCTGCGTGTCGCGTGCCAGTGACTATGCCTCGGTGTGCCAATGGTGGCACGCGTGCGGTTGCCGACCCCTGCTGTAGGTCAACCAGTTTCAGCTGTGGAAAATTCTATTAAAACAGGCGAATACACCACAATTAAGCCAACTACAGGAAAGTCTGATGTATGGAAGTCATACGGTCCGTCCGAAACCGAGTACTACAGTACTATATAGTACGCGAGAAGCAGTACGCGAGCAACCTAGTACGTCCGAAACCACAGTATGCATTAAACCAGTACGCGAAACGTACCCATATTCCATTGTAATGAATGGAGATGGAAATCGGCTTGTTGTGATACATGTCAGAAAGTGTTGGTGTACGTCACCTAACGGGATGTGTTTGGACTGTGATAAGAAATGGGACAGCGCGATCCATCGCTATATTGCTGTTTTAATAAATACATAAGAAAATTTCAAGTACTAAATCTAATTAATTCAATTCATATTAGGATTGCGGGCGGGGGGCGACAGAAATGTGTATGTGGTGGGCGGGTGCGGGATTAATACAAGCGATTTTTTGGCCGGTGCGGGCGGGAGCGGGATTAAAACAAGCAGGTGCGGGCGGGAGCGGGATTAAAACAAGCGACTTTTTGGCGGGAGCGGGCGGGAGCGGGTCTAAAACAAGCGGGAGTGGGCGGGATTAAAAAAGCAGTCCCGCGCAGACCTCTACTTCACACCCCACGGCCCAAGCCGCGGCTCCTGCTTCATAGACATGATGAGATGGGACAGTAAACAAAATGAGGCCTGCTTACCATCAGAGCCCCCGGCCCACTATAAACTCACCTATCCCACACCTCATCACGCCTCTCATGCAGTAAAGGTTCACACAGGCTCCTCCCAGCAGCTGAATGTCATAAAGCATGCAGGAGTTGAAGGGGGGGGGGTGTCACTTCAGGCAATGCACACCTACTGGGTTGAAACCTGCCAGGTGTCGGATTTACATTGTGGTCTCTCCTCCCGATGCCATGGCAATAGGGAGAAATACTTGAATTACAGTTAATAGCAGCTTGGGTGACAGTCAATCAATATTCATGATGCAAATAATCTATCAGACCTTTTATTATGTGTCACCATCCTCTCTCTTTCAAAGTAGACCAGATCAATAGTCCAATATTCCTAACTGTTTGGGTGTAAGGGATTTGCTTCATTGATTTTAATTTGTAATTATCCTAATGAGTGTATCTAAGTGAGGTAGGAGAAAACCCAATCGGTCATATATTTATTAGCCCTGCCTCTGTGTTCTCCTCTTCGCAGAGGTTCTGTTCATCAGAACAACTCACAGTGTCTTAGTTCAACATTCCTACTGACGCTGACGCTCTACACAACCGGAGTAACACAGACTGAATAACACAGTTGCTGTGCTGTGTTCACTCGCGTGACCCGTACGGATGTGTTCTACACCAGGCCGGGCAGGTGGCTGTCAGCCAGAGCAAGAGCTCGTACTGGATGACGCAGATTAGGTCCAATTGGGTTGGGAAACGGAGGTTGTTTTTGGCCAGGGTGAAAATGATCACCCCTGCAGTTCACTCCAGCTCACTCCACGCTGTCTCACATTGCACACTCCTATCTCACATTAATGCAAACGCCCAGCGCTAATGCACCGAGCCTGTAAACTCCATATTTGATTTGATTAATAAATTTGGAGGAATTTAATCCTTGTGTAAAGGCTACCCAGAGAGAGCTCAAATATTCCTTTCCACGCTTCATGGTTCCCAATAAAATTCAAATTGAAATCGTGTGAAGTTTTTTTCCCCCTCGAACTCATCAGCCACTGAAAATTACTAGAAGCTGACAAAGAGTGTTTAAATTCTAATTATTTTAAGCATACATGGCAAAGAAGAAGATAAACAACCAGAATTTCCCTCAAGCCACAGTCTTTATTTTGAGCAAATCCTGATAGGGAGACGTTTGGTAAACAGAGAGCATAATTACCCAGGAAGAATGCATTTCTCATGATACTGATTTTTGTGTATATGAGAGCACCTACAGTGTAATATGAATCAGCTTTGTGTGTGTGTGTGTGTGTGTGTGTGTGTGTGCATGTTAGCTTGTGCATTTTGCGGTGTGGTTTGTGTGCACTTTTAAAATAAAATACAGATTATGAGGATCCAGAAGTGGGAAAAGCTTGACTGGTGCTTCTGAATATAGTTCACATTTGGACTTTAACCAGGCTCCCGCTACACTTGTGCCGGGTCGTTTGGCTTCCCACAGGTTCACCTCGGGCTCCCTTGGTGTTGGGATAGAGGAAATGTGAAGTGTGCGTTGGGTCCCGAGGTCTGAGTTGAGAATCGCTGCTCTAGAACTCCGTCGTCTGCAGAAGACCATGGAGGTGTTCTTCTTCTTCTTCTTCTTCTTCTTCTTCTTCTTCTTCTTCTTCACGGTGCTTGGGACAGTAGTCACTCCACCCTCACAGAACAGATCCAGCAGCTCGTCAGGGGAGTTGCTTCCATTTCATGGCCTCAGTCCCCGCCTGACATCGTTCTATTTCTGACTCCCTTAAAATCCCCGGGGTGTGTGAACAGGTTCACTCAACTCGAAGCAAACTGTACTGCCTCTCTGCCGGATCAGAACACGCGACGCCTTCATGACTGTGCTGATCCCACATGACGTATTCACCTCACCAAGCGGCCGGTCTCCAGTGTTCTGGATGTGATGTTATCATCTGTCTATTTCTGAGTTCTTGATTCTTCTGTAAAGCACGTCGTTTGATCCAATCAGGCACATTACTGGGTTGCTGAACACCACCTCTTCATTCTCCCCCCAAGTAGGACTGTGTGGTTCTGCATCGGAAACGCTCGTAGGTGTGCCGTACAGAGGAAGATTTTTTGCAAGTCAATGTAAGTGTAAAAAGTACACAGCTATCAGAGCCTTTGGCAACTGAAGCCCGGCTCCACTGAGAAGAGTGGGCTAGCAGGCGGCTGTGAACACACACAATGTTTCTGGGTCGGGCAAACAGAAACGAAACAGACGCACTGATAAATCTCCTCATTCAAATGATGCAATGAAACATGTAGTGAGCACAAAGGAATTACCCGCATGCCAACACATTACCGCCCGTAATGGCCAATGTATATTTTCTCGTGTGCAGTGAACGGTCCCCCATATAACATTCGATTTTATTTAAATGTGAGAATGCAAAGCCAGTAATGGAAATTAAGTGTCAGGGAGAGCCAGTGGAGGAAGACCAGTGTAGGGGGAGGAAGACCAGCGTAGGGAGAGGAAGACCAGCGTAGGGGGAGGAAGACCAGCGTAGGGGGAGGAAGACCAGCGTAGGGGGAGGAAGACCAACGTAGGGGGAGGAAGACCAGCGTAGGGGAGGAAGACCAGCGTAGGGGAGGAAGACCAGCGTAGGGGGAGGAAGACCAGCGTAGGGGAGGAGGACCAGCATAGGGGGAGGAAGACCAGCGTAGGGAGAGGAAGACCAGCGTAGGGGGAGGAAGACCAGCATAGGGGGAGGAAGACCAGCGTAGGGGGAGGAAGACCAGCGTAGGGAGAGGAAGACCAGCGTAGGGGGAGGAAGACCAGCGTAGGGGAGGAATACCAGCGTAGGGGAGGAAGACCAACGTAGGGGGAGGAAGACCAGCGTAGGGGAGGAAGACCAGCGTAGGGGAGGAAGACCAGCGTAGGGGGAGGAAGACCAGCGTAGGGGAGGAAGACCAGCATAGGGGGAGGAAGACCAGCGTAGGGAGAGGAAGACCAGCGTAGGGGGAGGAAGACCAGCATAGGGGGAGGAAGACCAGCGTAGGGGGAGGAAGACCAGCGTAGGGAGAGGAAGACCAGCGTAGGGGGAGGAAGACCAGCGTAGGGAGAGGAAGACCAGCGTAGGGGGAGGAAGACCAGCGTAGGGGAGGAATACCAGCGTAGGGGAGGAAGACCAACGTAGGGGGAGGAAGACCAGCGTAGGGGAGGAAGACCAGCGTAGGGGAGGAAGACCAGCATAGGGGGAGGAAGACCAGCGTAGGGGAGGAAGACCAGCATAGGGGGAGGAAGACCAGCGTAGGGAGAGGAAGACCAGCGTAGGGGGAGGAAGACCAGCATAGGGGGAGGAAGACCAGCGTAGGGGGAGGAAGACCAGCGTAGGGAGAGGAAGACCAGCGTAGGGGGAGGAAGACCAGCGTAGGGGAGGAATACCAGCGTAGGGGAGGAAGACCAACGTAGGGGGAGGAAGACCAGCGTAGGGGAGGAAGACCAGTGTAGGGGAGGAAGACCAGCATAGGGGGAGGAAGACCAGCGTAGGGGAGGAAGACCAGTGTAGGGGGAGGAAGACCAGCATAGGGGGAGGAAGACCAGTGTAGGGGAGGAAGACCAGCATAGGGGGAGGAAGACCAGTGTAGGGGGAGGAAGACCAGCATAGGGGGAGGAAGACCAGCGTAGGGGAGGAAGACCAGCACAGGGAAGGAAGACCAGCATAGGGGGAGGAAGACCAGCGTAGGGGAGGAAGACCAGCGTAGGGGGAGGAAGACCAGTGTAGGGGGAGGAAGACCAGCATAGGGGGAGGAAGACCAGCGTAGGGAAGGAAGACCAGCATAGGGGGAGGAAGACCAGTGTAGGGGAGGAAGACCAGCATAGGGGGAGGAAGACCAGTGTAGGGGGAGGAAGACCAGCATAGGGGGAGGAAGACCAGCGTAGGGAAGGAAGACCAGCATAGGGGGAGGAAGACCAGTGTAGGGGGAGGAAGACCAGCATAGGGGGAGGAAGACCAGCGTACGGGAGGAAGACCAGCGTAGGGGGAGGAAGACCAGCGTAGGGGGAGGAAGACTAGTGTAGGGGAGGAAGACCAGCGTAGGGAGAGGAAGACCAGCGTAGGGGGAGGAAGACCAGCGTAGGGAGAGGAAGACCAGCGTAGGGGGAGGAAGACCAGCGTAGGGAGAGGAAGACCAGCGTAGGGGAGGAAGACCAGCATAGGGGGAGGAAGACCAGCGTAGGGGAGGAAGACCAGCGCAGGGGGAGGAAGACCAGCGCAGGGGGAGGAAGACCAGCGTAGGGGGAGGAAGACCAGCGTAGGGGGAGGAAGACCAGTGTAGGGGGAGGAAGACCAGCGTAGGGAGAGGAAGACCAGTGTAGGGGAGGAATACCAGCGTAGGGAGAGGAAGACCAGTGCAGGGGGAGGAAGACCAGTGTAGGGGGAGGAAGATCAGCGCAGAGGGAGGAAGACCAGCGTAGGGAGAGGAAGACCAGTGTAGGGGGAGGAAGAAATGTGCAGTTTAGGTAAAGCAACAAATTAAATTTGACATATCATGGAAAGTTCCAGAAAAAGTCTCCCTGAAAGGGGCTGATTTTTTTTTAGACTGGAGAAAATAGTGTGAGCTCACCAAAACTTTGTGCGAATTACAAGCAAGAGAAATCGCTGACTTCAGTGAGATTTAAGTTGTGAGAAAAGACACAAACATGACTTGTAACACTACACCTAACCTTTGCAATTATCATATGAGCTGGATAATGCAAACTATTATGAATTAACCATGAGGTCATGACATGACTCAGAACAGGTCACAACACGACCCACTCTGTTCTTGACTCACTCTCTCCTTGAATCACTCTATTCTTGAATCATTCTCTTATTTCTAATCTTTTGCTCTTTCTCTCTATTCCTCTGATATTACTCTGGTGCATCTGTAATGCAACTCTGGGTTTTGAGAAAGGTACTATATACATGTAACATTATTATTATTATTATGTATCAGCTTTCAAATAATCAAAGCATATAGCATTAATTCACTGTTTTAAGCACACTGTCCTTAAGGATGAAAACGCCAATGCTCTTCAGTTAACAATAAGCACTTTCATACTTCTGCGGTCTTTACATGTAGGACCATCCACGTCCCGTTCGGCTCCAGTCGCCGCGGTAGCGGGCCGAGGCGTGCGGATCGGCGCTGGGGATGGAGTCGCATGCTCATTAATCGCGAGCGTGGCGCCCGACGGGGGGAGACGGGGCGATGGTCTGATGAAGGGTCCTCGGAGACGCCTGTCCGCCCGGCTCGCCCGTGTCACACAGATTCCACACTCGCCTCGCACGCGCTGAAAAACGAACGGCCTCGCGGTTAATGAGAGGAGAGGTAATTTAGACCCCTGCTAATGTGCTCAATGCCAATTAATCATCGCCGCCAAAGGTGTCAGGGAGATTACTGGGAGGGAACTGTAGGCTCTGGCAGGACACGGAGAGGATGGGCCTGGCCGGGAGACAGACGGACGCACCGCCGCTGTAGTCCCTGTAGGGGGCAACGGTGAGCTGCGGAACTTGTTTCTGGCACACAAGGCAGTGCGTAATTCCCACTGAAAATAAATACCTGAAAGAGGAGGTGCCTTCAGTGTGCTTTATAACACCCACTCTACGCTCTTATTTCAGCCATAAATCAAGTACGGCTCAAATGAAAACAATGCAGTGTGATATGGATTTGTACACTCATATTTTGATATGATTAATTATTAGTGCCATGTAAATCAAAGCTAGAAGGTGTTTCTCCCCCTCTATTTCAGTGAGTGTCGGCGTAGCTCTTCAGTATGGTCATAATCTAAGGTTGACAGAGAGGAAATTAATGCTGTGGGACACATGATAGCATCAGTGAAGCATATACCTCGCTCTTTAGTTCTAGAGCAGGTGCAACAGGGCTAGCGGGTCGAGCAGATAGCCCTCGCCATCATTCAAAACATCTTCATGCCTTCTGGACACAGGCGCTACCTGTAATACCAGGTCCACTACCAGGGTCTGGCGTGGACATCAGGGCTCTCCTCACTCACCTCCACCCTAGCCTACACCTTCTCCTCCCTCTGCTCCACCCTCCTCTTCCTCAGCCCCCGCCCTGTCCTGCCTCCACCTCCATCGGCTCGTTTCATCCCGTGCTCTCATTCCCCCGTTTTCCCCCCTCATCATCTGCATTACACACACCACACACACACATCCCACCCCTTACCCTATATATATACCCAACCTGTCACACACACACACACACACACACACACGCACACACACGCACACACACACACACACACACATCCCACCCCTTACCCTATATATATATATACCCAACCTGTCACACACACATACACACACACGCACACACACACACACACACACATCCCACCCCTTACCCTATATATATACCCAACCTGTCACACACACACACACACACACACACACACACACACACACACACACACACACACACACACACACACACACACACACACACACATCCCACCCCTTACCCTATATATATACCCAACCTGTCACACACACACACACACACACACACACACACCACACACACACACACACACACACACACACACACACACACACACACACACACACACACACACACATCCCACCCCTTACCCTATATATATACCCAACCTGTCACACACACACACACACACACACACACACACACACACACACACACACACACACACACACACACACACACACACACACACACATCCCACCCCTTACCCTCTATATATACCCTACCTGTCACACACACACACACACACACACACACACACATCCCACCCCTTACCCTCTATATATACCCTACCTGTCACACACACACACACACACACACACACACACATCCCACCCCTTACCCTCTATATATACCCTACCTGTCACACAAACACACACACACACACACACACACACACACACACACACACACACACACACACACACACACACACACACACACACACACACATACACACACACACACACACACACACACACACACACACACACCACCCCTTTCCTCAATGCACCTGTCAGCAGTGAGGGCAGGTATGGCTACAGTTGTGTAACCATCACGGTATTTAGCGTAGACTCCAGTCCGGTCAGAGAGGGCCTGTATGTCGGGGCATTCCTGGAGCTCGCCTTACACACACGGAGCATGAAACAAGTGCCCTTTATAGAAGTGCGCATGTAGAGAATGCCTCCATTCACTCCTGAAACGTAAGGCTGATGAACACATGTGCAAAAGAGCACTCACTTCCCCAACCGTGTCAGACTCTCAGCACACATCTGCCTACATTTGAGAAACATTACTACTCAGTACAGAACCGCACGTTCAAGATACGCTCACGTTTGCATAAACGGGATTCACAGCATTCCACTCCTATTATTTCTACAATTTTGTCTTTATTCTGAGTGTTTGTTGTTGTGCGTGTGAGCTTGAGAGGTAAGAGAAGAAAGCCAAAATATGCTGAAACGAAGAGTGTGTGTGTGTGTGTGTGTGTATGTGTGTGTGTGGGGGTGATGAGAACAGCTGCTGCGTGTGTCTGCAGGTGAACTCACGCTGAACCTGGGAGAGTCTCACCAAGCTCACATTCTGAGAAACCTCTTTCTCTCTCTCACACACACACACCACCACACACACACACCACACTAGTATACTTGTGGGCATGTCTGCATCACACAGAAGACATGTCTGCACGATCACTGGAGAAGTTCCAAAGATGGCTGAGCAAAAGAATCCCTTGTAATCCAGTGAGACTCCCATAATCACTTGCAGAGGGGTAATGAGTGCAATAAAATTTCACCTGAAGGTCAAGTTGCCATATTACAGGAAGAGTGTGACTCCAGAACACATGATGATTCCAGCACTCTGGAACCAGCAGTCATCTGCCTGAAGCCCTCAGTAGGTGGGTGTCATTTTCCACTGGTTTTGAGGGGGGGAACAGTTACTGGTGCACTGGGAGGTCCAGGAGTGCAAAAAATATACCCAGAACCCTCTCTGCTTCTTACCCTTTCTCTCTTTCCCCTCCTTTTCTCCATTCGTTTCCCATTCATTTGCATTTTACCCTTCCTTCCTCTCTTCTGTCTCTCTCTTCCATCTCTCACTTCCGTCTGTCTCTGTCCTCATGCTCTCATCCAGAAGCGGTTCCAGTGTCTCAGCGAGACCCATGCTGGACTCACACCACTTCTCTTCCATTTGGTTTTCTCTTCCTTCATTTTGCACACACTCTCACTCTCTCTCCCTCTCCCCTCCGTCTTCATTATCATCTCTTTTTAGACATTCATGCATTTATGGATTTCGGTGAGGCCGTGCGCTCAGCGGGAGGCTGAATTACTCCTGCATGCCCTGCGCCTCCCCCCCGTATCGGGACAGGAGGTCGTGAGAGGGGGACTCGGAGCATCTCGCATGCCGTTTGTTGTGTCCAGCCTCCCCCTCAGACACAGGCAGGCCTCCTACAGGTATCCCAGCATGCAGCGGGCCCCGGGTGTCCCTGTTTAAAGCGACAGCCGTAATTTAAGACCCTCTTTGTTGCGACACCTTCTTTTCCGCTCAAGATGAAGCACTGTTTTTTTTTTTTTTTTTTTTTGCGTGGGCATGTTGAAGTGACATTTCAGAGGGGGGGCTAGCACTAATTAGAAGCCAAACACAGAGGAGAGTGGCTCACCATGGCAGCAGATAAATCACTACCAGGCCCCTAACTCACACTAGATGACCTGTAGGTCTTTAGCCTTGTTCCCCTACACAGGACTATAAAGACTGCAGCTAACGTCACTGCCTTTTATGAGACACTGATCCATGCTTTAGCGGTGTTCTGAATTCAATGAACCAGCCAAGCCACTTATACCAATTATGCTTTGCGAGTTAAAAATGGAACTCAAAAGACTCAGTTAAGCACTGCTCATTGGAAGACCAGGAATCCCCCTTTGTCTAAAAGAAACTGTTGTAGCTTTGAGCAATGCAATAAGCTACACATGAACTAGAACTAATTTCCTTGGCCTATTGATCAATTGAACCAAACGCATCATTTTTTTTTCTTCAAAAGCCTCCGCAATGAAAAGGCTCTACGCGGTCTTTGAAAAAGACGGATAAACAAAATATAGCACACAGCGTCTCTAGATTAGAAACGGGCTGCGATGCACTTCAGAAAAAAAATTATCCAGACAAAAGCACCATTTCAGGGGAGAAAAAAAATTACAGACATGCACTAAAAGAAATAATTCATACCTGTCATGCTCCCGCGCCGTGGCTGCCGTGTCTGTTTACATGCACGTGCTTATGCTTGGTTAGGGCTATAATTTAGCTGAAACTCGGGGAAATCATTATTGATCACACAGGCAGATACGAGCCTGTGCCACACTTAGGCCAGTGCTGCGAGACAGAACCCCCCCACCCCCCCACGCTTGGGGGCGCGATCCACACGTGTCCGCCGCAGAGACGGAGTGACACGCACCCTCAGAAATATGAAGATGTATTGACGCAAACTGCAGACACGGTACAAGTATTCTGGATGCATCTGGAGGAGAAAGAGAGGAGAAAGAGAGGAGACACAGGGAGATGAGAGAGCGGTTGACCATCCATCAGGGCACGTGCTCCATTCGAACATACCTTGATTCCTGGCTCCCTCTAGACAGTCACTGCCTTGATTTGTGAACGCAACACACGGCAGCATTCAATATGTAATATGTCTCCCCCACCCTACCCAAACACACAAACACACACCGTCTAAAATTGCATTATTACTGACAGTTCTGATATTGGATTTTGAACAGAACAAATAGTCTTAATACGAATGAGATCAGACCGCTTAGACAGCGTTTGACTTACTTGGGCCTAGGCCAAAACAATTTGTGATTCTTTTGTACCTGTGTCTGGACTCCGGAGATAGAGGCAGAGGAAGGAGAGAAAGAGGGGAGGGAGAGCGGAGGAGAAAGGAGGTTTTTTTTTTCTTTTTTATCAGCTGCCTTTCTGACCAAGCATTACCTCATCTCTCACTGAGACATGGGGCTTGTAAAATGGGCACCCAGTTTTTTCAGTTGTGGACCCCCCCCCCCCACCCCCCCACAAATGTCCTTATGAATGAGGAGTATTGTAAGCTTTGTCTGCCAATATCGAGCAGTCCATCTCTAGCACGCTTCAGCAGCGGGAGGTAATGAAATCAGAATATTAGGGATCTTCTCCTGACGGAGCACTGACAGCCCTGTAAAAGAAGAGTGACTGTAATGATCGACCGCGAAAAAAGCATGCCTCCTCTTCCTGCTCGCCGAGAAATCATTCCCTTTTCTCCTCGCTCTTCTTCTCCTGCCCTGCTGAGACGTCTGACAGCTTGACACAAACAGCCGTGATTGGTGTGGCTGTTGGGATAACTCTGCTTGTGCATCCTCTGTTTGGCTGTAGGTGCATTCAAACAGGAGAGAGAGAGAGAAAGAGAGAGAGAGGGGGGGGGAGAGAGAGGAAGGGATAGAAAGGCAGACAGACAGACAGGGAGGAAGAGAGTGAGTGTCACAAGGATAGAAAGAGAAAGTAAGAATGAGAGAGAGAGATATATAGAGAGAGAGTATACAACTAATAAGGATTGCTTTGGAAAGACACGAGGCAGGTTCAAATAAATAATATTAATTTATATGACAGAGTGTGCACTTGGGTGTACAGTCATGGGGGTGGTGCTACCTCCTGGAAAGGTATAAAAAATGGCAAAAGACAACTCGGCATATTTTTCAAAATGGCTAACAATCTATAACAAACCACCCCCCCCCCCCCCCTCCATCAGGAGGGAGAGGGTCCTCACATTTACCTTCTCCTTGGGGAGACCTATCCATGGGTTCAGAGTTAACACCTGGATCCGTCTTCATCAGTGATTCTCCACTGCACTCTCTCTCCTTCTCCTTTTGAAGTGTATGCCGTGCCACTTTATTATGTTTACACTACGACATTTGTATTCAAATTGATGGAAATTCGGAAGGATTGTGAAGGATGCGGAGGGTACAGAACCAGGCAGTGACTGGGAGTAATGTGAATACACGCAGGGACAGGTAGAAATTGGTGTACGGAGCATTACCTATACAGGGCTTAATATGCAGCCCATATATCAGAGCTGGGTTAGTGTTTTCACTTGGATGGAGGGGAAAAACGAGGCATAATAAAACCTGCTATTCTTCTGCAGTGCACAGAGATTTGTCATGGTAATGAGTCACAAATTTCACCATGCCAAAACCATCCCAGCACTCAAATTACATAAACATTCAGGATCAAAACCTAGTGTGTTTTTAAAGAGGGATGACTGTCATTGCACAAGTATAAATCTAACTGCTGGCTTGCAATAATATTGTTTTTTTACATTCTCATATTTATTTCTGCAAATTTCGAGTTAGCTCCAAAATGCTGTATATCTTACTCCGAAGGTATAAATCAAACCAGTAAATTCACAGACGGATTTCATATTAAACCCGACGCGAATAAAGAAATAATTGCCTGAGAAAAGAGTGCTGCACGAGGAAAAAACTGTGTTTCTTTCGGAACAAAAAAAGAAACTCGGCTCCACCTATCAGCTTTTCATGCTCTGAACACACACTTTGATGGAGGTGTGTCTCTGCGGAGCCCCGCTAGACGCATCCTGCTGAATTGCGTGCATCTTCACCCGCAAGCAGAGAAACTTCTGAACATGGCTTGTGGGCATGAGAGCAAATCAAAAGGCAACGGAGAGATGAACAGAGGGGAGGAGCGAAAGAGAAGAAACAGACCCACATGAGCAGGACCCTCTGGCCCACAGCAAGGTCATCTATGTTTATGAAAACATAAATTACACATATTTAATTTGGTAAAGAAAGAAATCGCAGTGTCTGAATTGAGACCACGTGTCCCCTTTAGCGCTCGGGTAAATAGAGCAGCTGAGAGATGGAGAATTTGTTCATTAATTTTTCCCCTGGTCTTAATTGGAGCCCAGCAGGGTTTGGATTTAAGGCGGCGCTGCCTCTCTGACTCTGTGCCGAGGAAGGCGGAACCGAGGAGGGTGATCGGAACCGAGGCCTGGAACCAACCTAGCACCCACCCGTCGGTGGGAGACCCGGGAGCTGCTTTGAGTTCTCTCTAGCTTCACTGTTACCCGTTGCACATAAAATTGAAGCGTTTGTGCTGGAATAATGATCCGAGGTTCAAATGTGCCTTTTAGATCAGACTGGCGGAGAGTTCGGCGAACAGTGACGGCGGGGCTGGGCTAAAGGCCGTTTCTCCGAGTCACGCGGGCCCCCGCAGACAGGAGGGCTCACACGAGGCCTGCGAGGCCACAGTCCGGCCTTTCTCACGGGCTGGTGATCTCCTGCGCACGGCCCACAGCCCGGCCCACAGCCCGGCCCACAGCCCGGCTCTGTGTACGGCCAAGCCAAAGAACAAAATTTACAAGTGGAACAAACAGACCCTGTGGGTGACTTACACACAGTCAACAGAGTGCCCTTTGAGAGGACACGGAGCCCCCGATGTGTGCGTGGCGGGGTCACGGAGGTTACGAGTCCCGGGGCAGGAGGCAACCCTGCTCACCCCCACCCTACCCCAGTGATGTTTTGGGGAGTGGCGTGGGAGGTTCTATAGTAAAATGGGCCGAGGCAGCCATGCTGAGAAAATTGTGCCCTTGACAAGAGCACACTGTCCCCTATTATGTCTGTGTAATGCTCACTGTGGCCCCTGGACAAGCGTGATTGGTAAACACACTATGGCGTCTTCATAATGGAGGTGGGGCAGAGGGACACTGCAGCAGTCAGAGGAGAGTGATAAACCCAAAGATGAGCCGCACATGGGGGGGGGCGCACATCACGAGGTTTTCTGGCCATCAACAGCCTGGCATTGTGTGCACGTGCCCCCGCTGACCCCCGTCGCAGTCAGCCGCACGTCACAGACCACGTCCCCACCGCACCACAACTCGCCATGGACAGAACCCACGGACGTCTCTTCCCCGGCCGCGCCGTCGTCGGGCCGAGCTAATCGCCACCCGAGCGCGCATGGAGGGATTTGTACACAGATCCGTTTTACAGTTGCTGCTGATATATTAATCGATGATCTTCAGGTTGGCTTTTATCTCTTCAATTTTCTCCTTGAGCACTTTAACTGCAGATTGGGCTCCTGTCCGAAGTGAGGCCACGTGAGATAAATCACAGCTTAAAAAGACCTGCAAGGAACACGCTGACATTCCCCAGCCATAAAGCAGCTTGATGCCCTGACTATGAAGAAAAAAAAAAAAACACATTATCACTTTACTACCAAAACACACATAAAAGCCTAGTGCAGAGAGATGGGGTACAGAAACAAGCCAGGCATGGGACACAACGCACAGGTCAAAGGTCATCTGCACGGGATAGGAAATCACATCCTGACACAAATGGACACTGCATCCCACCCCTGCCACCCGGAACCTCTCTCTCATGCTCTTAGAGGGCCATAGAGGCTAACCGAATTACCGCTGATGGCTTCTTCATCCATCAAGGCCTCCTGTGCCCGAGAAGTGGGTCGCCAAGAAGGGCCCGCATCAGGCCTTACTTCGCCTTCCCTGCTTAGGCTGTCACAATCCCGGCTTGCGCGGCGTCTCTGCGGACCGGGCTTTGATATGACGGATGGCGGTGGGGTCATCAAAACAACGAGAGGGAAAGATCAATAGAGGGAAAAAAAGAGAAAGATAAAAGAAGAGGTGAATCTGCATTAAGCTGCATTGAGTTTAGGTGGGAGGGGAGGAGGGTGGAGGGGAGTGGATCTGGGGAGGCGGGTGGAGGGGAGTGGATCTGGGGAGGGAGGTGGAGGAGAGTGGATCTGGGGAGGAGGGTGGAGGGGAGTGGATCTGGGGAGGGAGGTGGAGGGGAGTGGATCTGGGGAGGAGGGTGGAGGGGAGTGGATCTGGGGAGGAGGGTGGAGGGGAGTGGATCTGGGGAGGGGGTGGAGGGGAGTGGATCTGGGGAGGGAGGTGGAGGGGAGTGGTTCTGGGGAGGAGGGTGGAGGGGAGTGGATCTGGGGAGGGAGGTGGAGGGGAGTGGTTCTGGGGAGGAGGGTGGAGGGGAGTGGATCTGGGGAGGAGGGTGGAGGGGAGTGGATCTGGGGAGGAGGGTGGAGGGGAGTGGATCTGGGGAGGGGGTGGAGGGGAGTGGATCTGGGGAGGGAGGTGGAGGGGAGTGGTTCTGGGGAGGAGGGTGGAGGGGAGTGGATCTGGGGAGGGAGGTGGAGGGGAGTGGTTCTGGGGAGGAGGGTGGAGGGGAGTGGATCTGGGGAGGAGGGTGGAGGGGAGTGGATCTGGGGAGGAGGGTGGAGGGGAGTGGTTCTGGGGAGGAGGGTGGAGGGGAGTGGATCTGGGGAGGAGGGTGGAGGGGAGTGGATCTGGGGAGGAGGGTGGAGGGGAGTGGATCTGGGGAGGGAGGTGGAGGGGAGTGGATCTGGGGAGGGAGGTGGAGGGGAGTGGATCTGGGGAGGAGGGTGGAGGGGAGTGGATCTGGGGAGGGAGGTGGAGGGGAGTGGATCTGGGGAGGAGGGTGGAGGGGAGTGGATCTGGGGAGGAGGGTGGAGGGGAGTGGATCTGGGGAGGAGGGTGGAGGGGAGTGGATCTGGGGGGGTGCAGGGGAGTGGATCTGAGGAGGAGGGTGGAGGGGAGTGGATCTGGGGAGGAGGGTGGAGGGGAGTGGATCTGGGGAGGAGGGTGGAGGGGAGTGGATCTGGGGAGGAGGGTGGAGGGGAGTGGATCTGGGGAGGAGGGTGGAGGGGAGTGGTTCTGGGGAGGAGGGTGGAGGGGAGTGAATCTGGGGAGGAGGGTGGAGGGGAGTGGATCTGGGGAGGAGGGTGGAGGGGAGTGGATCTGGGGGGGTGCAGGGGAGTGGATCTGAGGAGGAGGGTGGAGGGGAGTGGATCTGGGGAGGAGGGTGGAGGGGAGTGGATCTGGGGAGGAGGGTGGAGGGGAGTAGTTCTGGGGAGGGAGGTGGAGGGGAGTGGATCTGGGGAGGAGGGTGGAGGTGGTTCTGGAGATCAGGCCAGAGTGCTGGTAGCAGCACGGGGGGGGGAGGGAAGATTCTGTCTCCGCAGATTAACAACAGACAGCAGTTCATCACGGAGATGCACTATGGATATTCAGTAATGGAAGTCCTAATCAATGGCCACTTGCACTATCATTTTTCATTTTCTTAAGGGTGGTTCTAATAATAGACCCACACCTGTACTGTGGGGTATTAAAAGAGATTTATGAATAGGGTATCAATGTGAATGCTATTTTTCAAACGGTGAGACGACAATGCCTAACGTCAATCTCTCTCTCTCTCTCTCTCTCTCTCTCTCCCTCTTTCTCTCTCTCTGAAGTGGGGTGTGTGTGTGCAGGTCCAACTGTATGATAATTTACAAAGATCCCAAAGAGTGTGTGTACATTCGGCTAGATTATGGTCTATGTGCAGGAGACTGAAATAAACAAACAACAAAAACAAACAAACAAAAAACACAACAAAAACAACAAGAATCTCCTAGATTTATGAAAGTATTTTACATACTGCATCAGAACAGTTTCTATATAGAGGTGTGTATATGGGTCTGTGATAATTACATGATAAGAGCCATACAGACTGTAGAAGTTCAGGATAAATCTAATGCATACAGTACAGTACAAGTTATGTTAGATTTGAAAAAGGCTCTATTACAAATTTCAGCACCTTAGATACAATAAGATGATTTATAAATAAAGCCAATTGACAACATAGAAAAATATGTAAACTAAAGGCTTAATATCAAATGAACACATACGATAGTGTCCATAGCATAGATATGAAGCCTTGACCTGTTTCTTCATTGCATTTATGATTTCTTATTGTTCCATTCTGCTCATTATTCTTCTCATGTGTTTTAAGTTGTAGAGATTTTTTTCAAATATTTTCTAGTAGAACACATAACTTAATCTGCTATATATACATGGCTGTTTTGACTTTTTAGGAAGACCACATAAGCAGTGCATTTTTGATACTTTAATAAATAAAGGAGCTTTAAGAAATCTTTACAAACTCAGGTCTTCTTTTGACGTTAATAGCAGCACATTTAAGGGTGTGGTCTTGCATATTCCACTGTAGGATAATTGGTATTGTAGTTTCGATTTGGTATGTTTATTAGCATGACAATATCCATTACCCACTGTTTCACCTGGCTTTTCAGGAAGATCATGTTTTATACATTTTATTTACATAAGATTTTGCTTTCCATTGTTTCTATGAACTTAGTAATTGCATTAACATTAATGTTGCATTAATGAATGCAAAATGATTTATTATATAATTAATTCAACATAAGACAACAATTCATGTTAAAGTAAGAACGCATCTTCCAATGCATACATCTCTTCATCAGACTGTGAAATATTTTCAGAAACAAATTCTTTGAATTATACAGAGAGGCCCAGAAGATGATCAATACAAAGCTAAATTCCTGTCTCTGGAAAGAATGAATGTGGTCAGTTCAGAGCTGGCCCCCATCCATACAAAATACAAGCCTCTTCACATTTGTGAAATCATTGATAAATCACAATCCAAATTTAATTCCAGGAACGTCTGACTCACCGCCATATAGGGCTATACATATATTTCCTTTGGATATGAATAAAGTGAAGAACCTGGCACACAGCCTGACGGTATCATCACCATCTCCAAACACAGCATTAGCTGAGGAGTTGTGTTTCAAAGAACACAAAATATACAATTTATTTTTTAAATCCAGCCATTTTAGAGCAATGGAGAAAGCTATCCCCAGTAATAAACTGTGTACCTTGGAATGAACATGGAATGTTTTTATTAAATAAATACACAGCAGGTTTTGAGTGATGGGAGATTGAAAATGAACAACAATCTGGCCTTTCTCTCAATCTGTCCTCGTTTCCCACGTGGAGTCGCGTGTCTTCATGTCATGAGAGGCAGTGTCAGTGTCTCTCCCAGAGGCCCCAGCAGTCACTCAGATCTGGGTTAAATATGCATTAGTGTATGTTGCCTCAGCCATGTTAATAAAACAGGAATTTATCAGGTGACCAGCGATTTATTGGAGCAAATCTCACCTTCGCAGAGACTCAGCTCCTAAAATCAGAGAGAGAGAGAGAGAGAGAGAGAGAGAGAGAGAGAGAGAGAGAGAGAGAGAGAGAGAGAACATGATAGTGAGAATAATACACATAGTCAAAGAGGAGAAATTATTCAGGCTTTGTTGAAAAATTTATATGCACAAAATAGGCTAAAGAGTTGGCCCAGCTAGCAAGCGGATATCTTGAGACAGTTGGCACCTTGCTGGCTGTATGATGGTGCACCCTCTGAGCACCAAGATTATATTCCGGCTTAGAAAAACGAACGGGTTTTTCCTTTAGTAGTTTTTATTTTGACAAAAATTCAAATATGTTATTATAAGCCTAATTATAGGCCTAGTTTGAAATGATACAAATTTATACAAATGTATAATACAGCGGAGACTGTTCATGTGTATAATGAAAGGCCTGCTCTCGAGACAATGATGTTATAAGAACGTTGAATAAGAATATAAGAATATTGACTATCAACTGAGACATGAGTGCCTTTTCAAAGCTGCTAAATCCCTGATGCGATGACCAGATTATGATCTATCATATACTATCTTGGCTAAAACATAAATAAATACTGTACCATGCCAACTTATTAACCTCCAGCCCTTGATGTTTTTCATGCTTTGAAGCAAAAAAAAAACCAATAATATTTGCACCAGGTCTGTACCGTTTGATTTACATTACGTACCATTTTGAATGTGCAACATATTTCTTATTGTGTGACTGATCATTTTTAACAAAAAAAAAAAAAACAATAAAAATTTAGTGTTCATACATATTAATTTGTATCATATTTGCACCACATATAATGGTCAAATGGTCCCATGATTTCCATAATGTTCAAAATATTTAGTGTTACTCTCATCTGATCAGAGAGCTTCTACTGTGTTTTTGGGAAGTCAGCCACTGTCTGCATAATTTACATCTCGATCCTGTGGACAGATAGTCTCATCTATGCTGTGGATTTGTGTGGCACCTTCAGAACTACCATCAGAATAATCTTCAGTATTATCTTTGATTTTTGTATTGATTCTCTGATTAACGCCCCCATTCTTTGTCTGAGTGTTGGTGGGCAGCTTTCTCTTATCAGGTAATGGTGCCCTATTCTTTCCATTTTGTTATAATAGTTTTAATGGTGCTCCATGGGATGTCCAATGCTTGGATATGTTTTAATAACCAAATCCTGATCTGTGCCTTTCCACTATTTTGTTTTTGATCTGTCTGGAGAACTCCTTAGACTTTGTGTTGCTTACTTAATGCTGTTGCAGATCTTTCTTTCAAAACAGGTGCATTTATACTGACATGTATCATGTGACACTTCATCTACACACACCTGGACCCTAAAGCTGCAGCTGGTAGGATTGAGAAGAGATTGGCTCCTCCCATTCTAGGCTCCTCCCTTTCACTCTCCCTCTCCACAAGCCCCGCCTTCCAAAGCCACACCAGCGTCGAATCAGCACACACTTATTTCATTGCTTACATGTTTGATAAAGAAACTCTCATGAATAGGGTAAACAAGAAGTAAATCCCTCATGAGAATATTTCGTTGTGAGACAGGGACAAGTATCAGTAGAAACACAATCCTGACTGGGCACTTCAAAGATATTTCACATGCTGTCAAATAAAACCAGTGCTAACCAGTAGCCTTAACCAGTAGCCTCAGGTCTTGTAGCTAGCTCAGTAATAACCATTAGTCCAGCTGCAATAAAACATCTGAGAAATACAGATTGTCACTGTAATCATTATATTCTAAAATTTTGGTTAATTGTTTCAAAAATCAAGTTAAAAAAACATCCAGGGGTGGTGATTAGCTACTTGTAAAGCAGAAATGTGACTAATTTGGCAATGGTCTGGAATCATTTCAGGTCCCAATGCTAGCTCTTTCTGAGAAAGCTGATATTATGTTTACCCTTGATTCATCTCATTAACTAAATTCATATTGAAGCTTTCAAGGGCTTGTTTAACTGTACAAATTCTATTCTGGACATTTACTGGAGAGATGCCCTCCAAATTAAATTATTTTACTACTTTTATCACTCAAAGATCTTAGTTAAATTCTTTATATGTAAAAGGTACTTACTTATATTCATTCTTAACCCTGAAACCGTACCACATTCATCTATGAATTTAAAGCTTCACCTCTCTGTTTTTTGATTTCTTAAACATGAGCTGTCATAATTTGGGTAACACATCCTAATACATGTGAAGGGACAGCCCTGTTTAAATTGTCTTTGAAAAAATTATTGCAAATATTTTAGCATTATAATTTAATAAACTAACTTGCTTAATTATTTTTCTATATAGGCCTATAATCTGCTTGGATTTGGTTTGGTAGTAAAAAATTCTTGTTTCAGAAGTAAAAGAATACAAATCAGCACCTTTTCCAGTGCAAAATAAAAACAACATTTAGCGTGCGCGTCATTCTGCTAGCATTGAAATAAAAATTTATTTAACTCCAATGAGAAATAAAATGTTAGCTAGCATTATATTAGCTTAAGGATTTATCTTACATTATGTCACATACTGCAAGTTCACTGCAAGTTCTGGATACTGAATTCTGAAGCAGCATTAGGCTACAGCTGATATAAAAAAGCACATTTTTAAAAAGAAGGAAAAAAATTCAGATATGCAGTGTTAAAGATCAACTGTAGCTGTGTAGCTGTATATTTACCAGGCATTACCATAAACAGTGGTGCTCTTCGTAGCAAGAATGTCCAAACAGTTAGCATCTGGAATTGAATAGTTGAGCTAACCAGCAAAAGAGCTGCAAAGTATCTCATACTTGGAGCTCATTACCATCTGTGAATGCCTAGATTCAAATGAAGAAACCTTTATTTCCCTCCTTCCTTGCTTTTGCAACTGCAGAGAGATCCTCTTTCAACCACATCTTGTTTTCTTAAGAAAGTTATCCTATGGTTATCCTCTTTTGCACTTTTTCAGATATGACCTCTTTCTGACATGGTCATGAATCATACTATCACTATTGGTTCTTCTGTTTTTCTTTTCTATTGCTTTAATAAACCCATAACACTTGTGGGCATCAAAGCTTTGCAAATTTCGGTGACTTTTAGACCTTTATTTCTGACTTTTATGTTTTCTGACTTGCCTTCACTCTCCAAATGCACATCTACAACTAGAAGAAGAATATAAAATTAGTGGTTGGTGCAGTCTATCCATTTGATGTTAAGTTGTGAGATGTTTGAGAATCCAAATTTTTAGAAATCCAGGATGATAGTTATTATTTACCATAAGAAAAGCAAGGTCGTAAGCATTGTTATCAGCACAAGTGAAAAGTGAAAAGATGAAGTAGCAAAACAAAATTGGCACAGGTGACGCAGGAAACAAGGTTGAACACCTGTGTGGCTATTGCCAGATGGAAATTGATCATCTATGATCATCAAAACTAGAACCATCTTTGGTATTTGACCAAAAAATCCCTTGACATTACTGATATCAATCTGAATCTTAAGCATCGTAACACCTGTGTTGACTTGGTATTGAGATTCTCCTTGACGAAAGCTCATCCTGAAATGCATGTGAGAGGTTCTTTGTCCATAGCCAATTTGGATTTCATGAAAAGTGCCACGGTTTTAAAGTCCTCTCAAAAGTCTTCATCAACTGCAAAGTTCAAAGACAAAGACATATGAAGTCCTGCAGTTTATGGTCCTGCACCCGCAAAGAACCAAAGAGAGGACTGTACAATAATGATCTTTGTTTGAGACACAGTTTTATTTGATTTGTCCTCTTCTCAAGCTCATCGTGCCTCTCCCAAGTGCTAATCCAGTGTCGTATTTGTTCAATATGTTAATATTAATTATTAATATGTTAAGCAACAGCTGCTCACCACTTCTACATATTCTCCATCAATGGTGAAGCTGCCCATCCTTCTGTAGTCATCATCAGCTGAAGCTCCATCCATTCACTCTGCTCTTTAATGTTATTTTATTAGTATGTATTACTGTTCATATCCATTTAACTGGATCTGTTGTCTTGTTGGTTTTCTGGTGCTTCTCTATTCTAACAGCATTCGCCATGCTGGCAGTAAACTCCCATAACCATGCAAACCTCCCTCATCTGGCTGAAGGCAAGAAACATTTTATTAAATTGCATGTTATAAAAGTGTAGTTAGTTTTGGATGTTCCATTTGGCTTAATTTAGTAAACATACCGTTAGTAGTGATGGCAGCAAAGTTTTAAAAATGCTCCCTGATGATATTAAATTGATTTCAATTCAATTTCAAGTTAATAATGTTGAAATATTACACAAAGCTAACACATAACAAAATGACTATCACATTCATATAATCTAATCACAGACATGTGTGCTGTTGACTGCCTCTGCCAGAACTCTCAAGTGAATAATGTTAGTTTAGCATGAGACGCTCTCCTTTCATCACTGCCTGCCTCCCTGTGAGCCTGAACACACACACACACACACACACACACACACACACACACACACACACACACACACACACACACACACACACACACACACACCACAAACATCTCTCTTGCTTCAAGTGTAAAGTTGTTAGAGTGTAAATTTGATGGCAGATAGTGACAGTAATGTAGGAGTCCAACCTTGTGTGGTGGAGGGATTATTTCACTGTGGGTATGGACGTGTACTGTTGATGAACTTTTCATACCATTTTGTTGGAGAAAGCAGCAAGACGTAGAGATCTGATGTCGTTGAAGCAGTGTTGGTGTCTAAAGCGAAACTAATTACAGTAAAAAACCAAATGCCTTGTTTTGCTAATGGAATTCAACTCTGTGTTTGCAGGGATGAGAATGTGTACAAGTATAAATAATGTTTATGTAGTACTCTAGAAATCGTTGTCGTTTCATAAGTGGGTTTTTTGTTGCCTTTTCATGCCTTTCATTGCTGTTATGGGAGGGAAATTCACTAAAGATGCAGAAAGGTGAATGGGTCCAAGATCTTTCTTCAGTGGCCCCATTGTACAAGAAACCTGGACAGGAATTGGAGAAAGGTGTCCTTCAAATCCCTGCTTCTCAAGAGTGTGCTTACGTTTCCAAAACAGCTGGCAATAGGCTTTTGCTTAAGACACATGTCAAAAGGTTTCAGCTGATATTCTGGAAAAGTTATCTGTATTCAGACTCAGACTATGAGAATACTGGAATTGATTTTCTGGTTGGCACATACAAGGTATTGAAATTACCTGCAGGCGATTCATGCCTCTGAGATCACCAGGCTATCCGTCTGCTGTGCTTCTGAGTCAGGAACCTTGTAGCTCAGCCGCTGCTTTTAAAACCAAATACTTTTTTATGAAGATGAAAAAAAATATGAGCATTCAAATTATACACAATAGCAACAAAAAAGCAAATCATTACCACTTATTGCAGAGCATGCATTTTTTTAATTTAAACATTTCACAGATGCTCTCGCCTTAATGGTTCGATAGCGATACTGGACATGACAGTGCTCTTATTTGGACAGGAGTGGAGCACTTTAGTTTAGTCTGAACTACAGATAAGCACGGCCTCATTTGAGCCCAGTGGGAACATCACTCAGCCACATCCCCAGATATGTGGGGTTTGAGTACCAGTGTGCATAGGTTTGCTGTCATTTCCTCTCTACCTGTGTAAAGCCACTCTGGCCTTGCATCTGTTACGTCTCGGTGGCGAGATGCTTGAAGGCTTGTTCACATTACATTACATCTGAAACGATTGTTCCAGATCATCTGTTTTCAGCCTAATCATTACTTTTTGCAAACATTTAATGTCTACTGCTGAATGCTCTTATTTACTGAGTGCTAACAGGGAACAGGGGGCCAGCTGACCTGAGGGCCTCCATACATCACCCGGCCTTTTAGACTTGATCATTTGACATATTGCACTGTGGACTGTTGAGCATTATACATTAGTAGAGGGGTAAGATGGAAATGACTAAATTGTGTACTAAATAATAAATATGATTGAATATGATCAAACTGATTTTTTTTATTTAGATATAAATTTTTTAATACAACCATGTAATCATGTACTTAAAAAGAGCTGCAATTTTTGTCAAAAAGAAATTAAGATGAGTGTAGCTCCCACAAATTCAATGTATTCCTGCAAAGGCACCTTATTGACTTATTTATTTAATAATTTATTTAATGGGAGCTCTTACAAAGAACTCACATAGCAGGGAGGCTGTAGAAGAAAAAAAGAGAGGAAAAAGAGGGAAAAAAGACAAAGTGTGTGAAGAGGAGGGAGCGTGACAGACATCGATCTCACGATCAGCATTTTTTTAACAACTTTGCTGCTTTCATACTATGAATTTCTGTATTAAACGAACAAACTTCAGAACCATCTACATTTACATTTAGGGCATTTAGCAGATGCTCTTATCCAGAGCGACTTACTACATTTATTTTTCCATCTACTCATAGAATGCATCTTAGCCAGTACAGGAGGTTAGAGTTCAAGACCGCTGCTGAAAAATAGGAATCAATGGTGATACCTAGAGGTGCAAAATAAGCCTACACTCTATATCAGAGTATATCATGTGCTACAATGATCATTAAGTGCTGGAGTTTCAGTTAGTCAATGGTACTATGACATTTCAAAGTGGCAGGATCAATGGTCATTTAAATATTCCACAAATAGATGTGTCTTCAGTCTGGGTTTGAAGACAGCAGGGGACTCTAGATTGCCAGAGGATGTTCGCTCCGCTATCTGAAAGCCAGGACAGAGAAACGTCTCCACGCTTGTCTTCCATGAGACTTGAAGACTAGTGCTTCAAGCTGAGCCATAGTTCAGGTTTGAAGTAGTCGAGGTGCGGATTGGGCTTTGACCATTGTCATCACGTAAGGAAGGGCTGGTCCATTTTTGGCCTTGTAGGCAAGAATCGTGGTTTTAAATCTGATGTGGGCAGCCACTGGAAGTCAGTGAACGCAGCAGTGGAGTGACGTGTGAACTCTAGAAGACTGAAGGCCGGTCGTGCTGCTGTGTTCTGGATCTGTTGTAGAGGTCTGATGGCCCGTGGAGTAAGACCAGAAAGTAGCAAGTTATAATAGTCAAACTTTGAGATGACAGGAGACCGCACAAGCACCCAAGTAGCTTCCTGTGTGAGTAAGGGCTGAATTCTTCATATATTACAAAGGAGAAATATGCAAGACCAGGTTTGAAACACATAAATATGTAAAACCAATTTACATAAATGACTCGGCTTACTGAGCTAAATTGGTATTGCAATATGAGAACAGTTAGCGAAATGATATTTAGGGGGAAATTATTTAAGAAAGGGAGACAAGTAGTATTACACGATGACTAATAAAAATATATATATTTGTAAAAATAGCATCAAATTAAAGCAAAATAAAGAAATATAAAAATGACCAGCAGAAAAGTGGCCTTTTTTTCTCAGTTCTACTTAATCATTAGTTGACGATAAGCAAGAGGTCATTGGAACATTGGCGGGACGCCAGCTGTGATGTCAGTTGTGATGTCAGCTGTGATGTCAGCACTAGCGGAGCCTCACTGTCCTCCAGCTCTGTGGAGACTATCACAAAGAGGTTGTGCATTTTAAGCAGACCACGGGACCAAGAGCATGACTGTATTACACCCACACGCAAACACACATAAGGCTTTTAATAGCAAGGCACCAGTGTGTAAAGAGCTGCTTTTCATCCAGCCTGTCCTACAGTTGCCTCTCAGCACAGGCTGTAATTCAATTGAAAGTTTAACTGCAATGAACCGTATTAAATTATGGGAGGAATCTCAGTGAAGAGAGACGGCCTTTCTGTGAGTTTGAGTTGAACATTCATGCTTCACAGACTCAAACACAACAGCGAACCCTCGGAGTTGTCGAGGACATGGACATGATCTTCAATCTTGATGTCACGAAACACCAACAGGTACAGGACAGTCTGTCTTTCCAAGTCACATGTACCTGCAGCCAGTACTGATATCACTTCTAAAATAAACTGGAACCTTACCTTCAATGAAACTCGAATTTCATTTCACAGCAACTCAAACATATTGTTGCTGTGATAGCATGGTTTTACATGTCTGTTTTTTAAGGCTATGTCATTAGACCACTAACAAGGATTAAATGAAAACAACGGTGTTGAACTGTGCCAACTAGCATAGATGCTTCGGCTGTTCAAGACTCTCGGTCCCGTGGGTCTAACCTAGTTCTGGAGGGATAAGATCTGGTCATTCTTATATGTTCCTCCTTGCATGCGCAGCTAATCAATCGCATACATGCCATACACGCAAATACTCATCAGACGGCTTCTCGGCACGTGTGTGTAGCTACTTCACAGAAGCATATGGCCAGAGAGGACACTTGACAGGTTCCTTCTATGTGATATTTTGTATGTTACCTCATTAACAAGGCTTAATAGTGCCCGATCACGTAGCTGATAGTGGAGCTCTGAGGGTTTGGTTTGTTGTTCTGCAATGTCCGTTCATGTACAACATGACCATGACACAATAATTTAAAATCTCACAGTCACCTCCCACCTACACTCCAATTAAACCACTTTTTAGGCTTATAAGTCTAAAAAATGTGAAATGAAAAGAAAACCTGACAGAATACAAAATGCGAAGTGTCTAGAGTTTGTGTGGAAATCTATATTAGACTAGACTCCCACATGTGGATTACCTTGTGAAAATATCATTTTCACACCTAAAACAGATTGATCTTCAGGCAAGTATACCAGGGTAGGCCTACATCAGGACTACCGAAGTGTCCAGTGAAGTAGAATTAGATGACAACTGATTTTTTTTAATCATGTGATCATTATCTGGCCATACAGACTCTGAAAGCAGTTGTTATGTCATGTAATTAAGTTTAATAAATACATTTGTTAAAACTGATCATGTGTAGACCCACAGGCATCTTTGTTGTTGTTTTGAAAACCGAAATATGATCACCCTAATGACAATACCAACATGTTCAGATCAGATGAAGTATGCCTTCATCTAGCATTTAGGCCAACATCCAAACAGAACTGTCTGGGAATTAAGATATTTTACACCAAACTTTACATGTTGAAAAGGGCCATTACAAGTCACCGAGACACCACCTCCCACTCAAAGAGCTTGTCTCAGCTAAATCAAGACCAACAGTGCTGAGGTAGCATTCATGTTTGTACTGCGTGATGCATGGTACCTTCGTAATGTGAACAAGGAGTCAGTGAGGACTGTGCTTCATCTGCAAACATATTCCACCAGTCCACTGACTTCTTCACAAAACATCTGCCCGGCATTTCCCTTCATAAAACTCTCCGCAGAGCTCCCACGACCCAAACATGTAACCTAAACCCATGTAAAGTAAAACGTAGCCACAATAACAAATTCGCTGTGCGTCAGTGTACACGATGCGCGTTCACGGGATCAGAACATTTTCGTCCCGCTATCATTTCCCCTAATTCGGCACTAAATATTTCACCACGTGTGGTCAAACTAGTCAGACCGGCCGCTGAGCTGCAAACAAAATGAAATATGGATCACAGGCGGGTTGCTTGTTGTGTGTCGAGTCTTGTGATCACGGGCGGAATGCGATATGGGCCTGTGGTGCGCGCCTAGGCCGAACTTTTCTGTAGAGTTCAGGTGTAATGTCCGTTGACATTTGCATTATTTAATGCCATGTTTTATTCACTCGTAACAAGACTTACAAATCACAGAGTGGATTTAAGAGTGGCCCGAGATAAGCGCGCCGGTGTGGAGTCTCTCTCTCTCGGTTCACCTACACCCGCCTACGAGCGCGTTGATCCGGCCGACCGGCTCCAGCTGCGGGGAGACGCTGTGGAGGTGGCAGGAGATTTATGTGTTTGTGTGTAAACGTGCAGGTGCAAAGACCACATTCAGCACAAGACTGATGCATGAAGAGTAGTGTTTCGCTGTGTCCAGCATTTGTCTGGGTGTTTTAATGAAGTTTGAGCGCAGCTTTGTTGACATGAGAGATATATCTAGTCAGTGTTTGCCATACGCAGGGCTGGGAAACATCAGGACACGCTGGAAATAATAATTACGTTTTATTGGGAAAAAATGGAAATTGTTGGTCATTAGTTCCACATAGCTACAGAAGCAGGGTCGTATAAATGTGTGTTGTTTTCAACAATACCATGTTCAAATATCAGTTTGCTAAATTACGAATGTGTGACCTGGTTTAGTATAGGCCTACTTTACAATGCTTTGTTCATTTTTTTTCAGAATGGATAGTTGAATCATTTTCTGTCTGTGTGAAGTTTGATGACACATAACATACTTTATGGTTATATATATCTTCTCTGCTGCCTCAACAGATAAGCGTGTAACATTTAATGACTTCTTATCGAACTAAAATCCTATAATTTACTCAATGTGACCGGTAATTATTTTCCAAAGCGCCAAGTTTAGCATTAGAGTCGGGGTCACGGGGTCACGTAAGGGTCCTGCGGTGAGCAGAAGTGTTGGGACGTGCTTGCTGTCTGCCACAGGGACGGACACACAGCATCAGCTGGCTGGCACCCACGACCGATAATATAATAATGTGATGCTAACCAAATGAGGCTAATCCGGCATATGGGGGCCAAATCCTATCACCGATGTGTCAGATGTCATCAGAGAGGCGACGAATGAAGACCCCTGTGAGGAGTGAGTAAATACATTAAAGATACACACTCACTCAGACACAAGGTCACACTCGTGGAGCAGCCAGCATGGGGTGTGTGTGCCTTACAGAGGACTGCTGACAGAATATGAAATATGCCGTGTAGCTGCAGAGACTGTGGTACAAGATAGCTTTATCGATACATCATGCAGAGTTGCATCTATAAATAGATCAGGAAATCCTGCAATATGATACATGCAACACAACTATACAAAACAGCAACCAAACAATGTAAACAAACAAACATAAATATTACTTTTGTGATACTTTTTGTCTAAAATAAAATGATAAAGTGACCGTTGGGATGAATAGCAATGTAGTACAGGTACCAAAAAGGATGAACAGAAACAGTAAAAAAGGAACTGGTCATTAAATGTGAATAACAGAAACACTTAAATGATCTTTCCTCAGACATATATTTAAGTATAAGTACAACTTACGAATTAACGATACTCAGAGAAGTAAAAATACATCCAAATCGAACTTAAATACACATAACGCATGAAATGTAATTAGTGGATACCCACCCATGCAATACAATACTTCACCTTTGTATCCTGTTAAAGCTTTGGAATAGGACGCCAGCTCTTTGTTCAATACCTCTGCAAAGGCAGCGGAGAACAGGTAAGTACATTGGGGGGAATGCAGGTAGGAGGTGGTAATAATAAAAGAAACACAGCGGCCCATAGTGAGGTGGGCAGCTAATGGACTTCAGGGTGTTGGGGAAAGCAATCAGAGAAACCCAGCAGACCTGCAGAATTTGACCTTTGCCATTGTAATGTGCTGAAGACAGAGCAGAGGACACTCTGCACAGCATAGCTCATTTACAGCTGGATCCAGCGGTGTGCATACACACACACACACACACACACACACACACACACACATACATACACACACACACACACACACACCACGTTGCCCCACAGCACCGCCATGCCAATCGATACTGTAGTCAATACGTTATTTTTCGTCTAGTTTAAAACAAATGCAAGGATGCCTAGAGATCCTTGTTGTGCGGTTCACACTGATGTGGTTCACACTGAAGCGGATCACACTGAAGCAGGCCACACTGAAGCGGATCACACTGAAGCATGCCACACTGTTGCAGTTCACATTGAAGTGGTTCACACTGAAGTGGTTCACACTGAAGCGGGTCACACTGAAGCGGTTCTCACTGATGCGGGCCATCGGGCACTAGAAAGGTGTTTCTGCTCTGACGCTGCATACCACTGAACATGCAAATGAGAAAGGAG